>NC_065509.1:20162383-20324046 GCF_006386435.1 Epinephelus moara
TTCTTGGGTATGAAGTTTTTAAAGGATTCAAATTTCAAATAAGTCATCAACCATCTATATGCTGAAATTAGCAAGGATTCTTTTGCCTTACATTGACAGGACAGTTAAGCGTGAAAGGGGGAGAGAGACAAAGGGAGTGACATGCAGCAAGGAGCCACAGGCTTGAGTTGAACCCGGGCCGCTGCGGCAAAGCCAACCTGGGACGCCTGGCCTACCCACTAAGCCACCAACATCTTGTCAAAAAAATACTGCTTGCTAAATTTCATATGCCGCCTCTTTTCCCTTGGCAGCTTTAGCGGTGTTACTTTTTTTTTTTACGAAATATATGCTCATATTTGCTGTAGGCATTCATGAACACCTCCACTTCCACAGGTGTAAAATAAGTTAATCACTTTTTCTCTCCGGTTGCCATGGTGAATCATGGTATTGGGGCTCCACTGATGATGTCTTTTTATTGTGGTTGTGCACGGCTTGTACCTACTCAGAGTTGATTGAACTAATTCAAATCAGCTGTTCTGGAACCAGATACTCAGAGTTTCACATCTCAGGGTAAGTCAACTCAGAGTTCAGGATTAGACTCGGAGTTTGTTGAACCTCCCACCTGGAATACCCCTCTGCAGTGGTCGAAACATGTTGTCTCTTTTAATGATTTAGCCACAACAATAAAGGCTTTTTAATATTTCCCTCCTCATTTTTCTATATTTTCTGGAGTGCCTGGATGGCCTTCCTGCCAACCCTGTTTCCTGTTCTCCACGAGCAACCAACACAAGGTTTTGATCTACGTTTGTATACACAGAGCAAATGTCATCACACCATTTTTGACAATTTTATGGACTAAAAAGACAAACTAATGTGTTGTAATTAGTCATTGACACTTTGTTTAAATGAAATGCTACTAACTAACAAGCAATATTTAATTGCTCTGCTAGTATTTATTCATTATCTAGGCCCTCCACTGAAGTTGTGATTTCTCATTGAAAAAAAGGTTATAGATCTCTCACTTAACATCAGTATGTCTGCAAATTCAGATGTATGCTCTATTTTAAAAGGTCCAGAGTATAGGATGTAGTGACATCTAGCGGTGAGGTTGCAGAACTGAAACTTCTCCCATGTGCCAAGCATGTAGGAGAAGTAAGGTGGCCAACACGAAAAAGCAAACAGCCCTGTCTAAAGCCAGTGTTTGATTTGTGCCTTCTGGGCGACTGTAGAAACAACATGGCAGACTCCATGGAAAGGACATTCTCTGTATATAAACGGCTCATTCTAAAGTAACTTAAACACAATGATTCTTAGTTTCAGTAAACTAATGAAAACATAATTCTAAACATAAAATTCCATTTCTGCAAAAACATGCCCCTAAATCCTACAGACTGAACCTTTAATAAATGTTTTTGTGGCCTTGATGCTCTGTGGGCTTCTTGCAGCAAGATGGAGGTCAAACAGTTCATCAGTAAGCGAGGTTAGAGATTCATTAAACCTGCTAGAAATTTTAAAAAAAAATCTACACTGGACATACTGCCCTACAGTTAAGCTATAAAAACATTAATCTAAAAGTAGAAATGTTACACTTGTGCCATAATAAATACGATTATAAAGGCCTCGATAACCTCACGGTTACATCAAAGCCACTATATTTCCCCAACATTATTTTTCAATGTCTCCAAACATCAAAGTGAATCTATTGCAGCATGTCTAGAACAAAGTGAACCCAAGGAGGTATGCTGTGATGAAGTCAGACCTATGAAACCTTTATTACTTTAATAATGCAGTGAGTTAATTTCTTTGGCATGCATTTTAATAGCACGCAGAGTGATTATCTCAGTGCCATTAATTGAGCCAGGAGGAAGCATTCTCTTTTTTTGAGCCTCATGTATTCAGCCCTGTGTAGTACAGGAGTCCTCTCTGCTCTGGGATGCTTGGAGGAGTTCCAGATGGTCGGAGAGATATGCCAACATCCAGTGGAAGGGATACAAAATGAGCTTTTGTCACTGGGGATGCCTGGGAAACCTGAGGCTGGTTTACTGTGCAGCAGGTGCAGGGCTGTGCAGTTAAATCTACTGTAATATAGTCACCGAGATCCTTCGGTGGGTCTACACGACATACTACTGTTGCTTCGTAGACATACACACATCAATGGCAGCTCTTCTTCCTGTTTGGTGTGAGTACGCAGGCTAAAATGCAGCGTTCAGATGATTGCCAGGGATTCTTGGGAGAGGTTCAGCATGGCACAACATGCCACCAGGCAGGCCATCTGTTATTGTGCTTATTCTCAGCGTGACTCACAATGAGCAAGGTGATCTGAACATTAAGATAAGGGCCTGTATCACTTCCTTGTTGGTGCTCCAAATGCACTGAAATATGTGCTTGCTCAACCACCTTAAGCAACAGCAGCGCAATCTTATTGTACGAGTCTAAAGTGCGACTGTACAAAAAAGGCAAATCTACGTAACCCATTCCCCAGTTCTTCTGCGCGTACATTCGTCATCTAAATTGGCTTGCTTGCTCCATTTTCACTGGTAATATAATTCCCTGTAGGTTTAGTTTCTGTTGGTCTTTGTGAATTTAGTGCCGCATCCTAGTTTAAACTAGTATAAACTGCTTTTTCTATTTATCAATATGACGACTGAGATTAAATTGATAAGAAGCTGACTGTGATATACCGGTTGAATGTTAGTAGCATTACCTTGAGGGGAACTTATTCCAGTTGAGAAATATCACACAGCACAGCAAAGACATGTCACAGAAAGGTGTTGATTAATTTACACAGACTTTATTATCTTTATTTACAGATGAATCATTTTTGACATATTTATCTGTTTGCGCAGTTAAGATGATGCAATATTTTTCAAACTTGTTTTGAACTATTTCCATCCAGACTTGTGACAGGTTGTGTTACTGCTGAACTTGTTTTTATTTCTTTTTTTTATTATTTGTTTGTTTTGTTTTCTTTCAGTTTTAAAAACAAGAATCCAAATGTATTCCTGCAGGAGGCCNGGTGATGTAAGCCATGTCGAGAACAGGTGTGGGGGATGGGAGCTGGGGTTTGCTGCAGGAGCTTTGGGTTCGTCGGGGGGTGGGGATCGTGGTATGAAAATGAGTATGGCTACTGTGTGAACACCTCTGTGACACTTTAAGAGCTGGCTTCCAGAACAGGGAACAAGCCTCGTCCTATTCTGTGTTTGTGTAACTCCATGCTTGCTACCTGGTGCACTGTATAGACTCCCCACAAATTTATTGCAGTGTCCAAATTTAACATGAAAACATGTTTACGCTTTATAGTGACCTCAAAATGTCATGCAACAAGATAATGAGAGGGGTCCTGAAAATTTGAATTTACCACTCATTTAGCAGCCTATACCACTACAGAGTGCCCCAAAATACTGAGTGTTTACTGTGTTAGATCAGTGAGAGGTGTTGGTAGTGACGTTGGACACTGCCCAAAGAAATGACAGAACCATACCAATCTAAAAATGTGTTTAGTCTAGGACTCAGCACAATCCCTGTTTAGAAGACCAGCCCCTAAGTGTGTAAAAATCATGACCACGTCAAAAAGAGCCTCCTTGAATGGCTTGACTCGCTCCTACAAAGGTTTTCACGAATGAAGGTAAATGCACTGCATAGGCAAGGATAAGCCGCTGACAGCCGCTTCTTGGTCACAGCCAGAAAAGCTGGAGAGTGGCGGGCACGGGCGGGGTCTTAAGTCTGGCATTTGCTTCAAAAGGGGCGAAGATGTGGTTGAATTTCTGATTGTAGCGCTGAGTGGAATGTTGAATCAACTTAAAGAAACCAGAGATAAGAGCTCATAGAGCGACTGATTGGAGTGTGGTACAGCAAAGGTGATGAGCAGGGAGGATAAAGGAGGAGGGGGGAGTGTGGAGGTGAGGAGTCCACTTTAAAACAGAGGGTGCAACAGGGGAATAGATGCCTTGAGACAGCGGGAATTTCGGAGGAGAGAGGGTGTGTATGTGTGTGTNGGGGGGGGGGGGGGGGGGGGGGGGGGGGGGGGGGGGGGGGGGGGGGGTACAGGGATCAAGAGGAAGATGAAGAGGGTGTCAAGATTCAGTTACTGAGCAGTAGCTCTGTCGCTGTCTCCACATCCCAGGATTTCGACGACAACGCCACTATTACTGCATTCTGGGAAGAAAAAAAAACAACCATTCAGAAACACTGTTTTATTCTACAGCAGGATTCAATAGTGCAAAGCACAGTAGGGGAGGAACAAAAAGTTAAGAGAAACTTACTTTTTCAAAGCCCATGGCACAGAGTTTGTCTATTTTGCGTGTGTACTCCGGACTGGAGACGGGAGCGCCTGCATAGACATGAGACCAGAGCCTCGCTGTCTGTTTGAACATCTCTGGGTTCTGCTTGTACTGTGTGATAAACAAACGTGAAAAACAACACTAAGTTTGCGTGAAAGGGGTTCAGAACATCATCATCAACAACTGAAATATTGTGCTTTTACTTAGCTTAGTTCTCCAAACACATATAGAAGAGTAATGCACTTAAGATTGCCAATAAAAAAAAAATCTCTGCAAAATGTTGAGGCTGCTGAGACAGTCAGAGGAAGGAGTACAGCTGCAGTCTGCCAGTCATCAGACAGTCATTTCTGCCCAGTGCTGCTCAGAAGTGTGTTTTCATGCTGTGTTTGCATTTTTAAAATGAAATGCAGGTGTAGATTTTCCATCATCATAAACTATTAGCATTTAAACTGTTTGATCAACCCACTCAAGACTTCCTTTCAATCAGTTTGTGCCTGGAGCAATCTGAGTTGATCAGATCAGACTGATAGATTAGAGAAGCAGCTACTGCAGAGTCGAGTGAAAGCCGACTTTCTTTTCAGCACTGAATCGCAGTTTTTATCAAAGGCAGGCTGGAAAACAAAAGATAAAACTATATGAATTAATAGTGCTGCGCAATATGACTTCTAAATAATATTGCATTATTTTAACTCTATAAGGCAACACACAATATTTATCTCAATATTCTGAAATGAAATAAATCAAAGCGGAACCACTGGCGCTTTTATTTTGAAGAACCCAGCTTTTCTCGGGCCAGAAGTGTTGATGTTTTTGCTGTGAACTTGAAGCTTCCAGTCAACAGTTGTTGTTAGCAGCTAGCAGAAAGTTAAACCATTACCGTGGCGCCTTCAAACGTGAGGATTTATTCACTGTGAGCTGGAAACAAACTAGCAGCTCTCCGGTTCATACATTAATAATATCTGCAAGTCACAATGGTGCTCCATGGTCGCAAAATCTGACTAAATAGTAGCATTCTGGAGCCCTGCAGATACAAAAACACACGCTTCGCCTACTCACACATTATCAATCTGGAGAAAGTGGTCTGGATGGTCGGAGGAGTGTGTGGGACGCATCATGTTTGCAAGTGTTTCTTAGTGTGTGCGTCTGTGAGAGGGAGAGAGCCATAGGAGAGAGCAAGAGAACCGAAATATCAAAACGAGTCTCATGCCGGAGGCTTAAAAAAATGACGTGACAATGTATACTCGATGTTCGTGATATTATCATTTTCCACATCCCACATGGAATAAGCCGTGATACACTGAGTATAATCGATATAGCACCCACCCCTACGAATTACCGAATATTTACGTTTCATGTTCACTGTGTTTGGCAGTCTGCTGCTCTGTTTGTGCCCAGAGTACACTCTGCCACAGGAAAGAGACAGAGAGGGAGAGAAACACAGCTCCAAAAAAATCTAAATGTGGCAGCAAATGCTGATATTGTGGTGGTGCACCACAAATAAGTGGATGTGTGGGAAACCTTGCAATTTAAGGTGCAACACCTTTCACACCACCTACACTGCCTCAGGTTTCTACTCCATAATAACGCTCTGACCAACTGTAAACCATGTAAACAACATGAACATGGCTGACTACTCAACAAAAATATCTCATACTAAATTTTACATAACCCCATTTCATTCCTTCATGTGTGTTTCATTGGGATGTGGGTTGCTAAGCAATAGATTAGCGGTACTACAGTACATGACACAAGGATTAGTGACAGTATGTAGGTGTTATGATGTGTTCAATAAAGTGGGATAATCTTTTCAATAAGAAAGGTAGGTGAAGGGCAAACCGCTAACTGCCTACACATGATATTTCACAACAGTTTAACGCTTTGAGCACTGCACTGAATATTATTTAACATGTATCAATTAGCTGACGTGCAGCACAGAAAGAAGCATAATGCATCAACCCATTTAAGGTCATTTAAGGTAACAATCCAGGGTCATACACAGGTGAACCTGATGTATATATCTGAACAAACAAATCTACTCGACAATTAACATTATGGTTGCAATCAATGCCAACATTTCCTCTATGCTAATATTTTGGTAGCATCTAATAATGTATTTAAATAAAGTTATAATCATATAATTTCTCCAGTGATATTTATGAGAAAGACATCACACACACATATATATATATATATATATATATATATTCACAGTTGAGGTTTTGAAATATGTATCATTTAGTACAAGTCAAGGAGAGAATTGTGTGCCAGGTGGATGATGGGATTTGTCAGTCATTTGACAAAAAATACAACTGTAACCCTAATTTATGAAATGCAGGATATATATAACACCATAAACATTATGAGTCTATGTGTCTGAAAGAAAGTTAAATAAAAAAATTGAGTAGTTGTCACTCAGGGTTAGCATTTAATGTCCCCTTGCTTTTCATAGAAACCTGTCAATAAGAATTTGATTCATCCTGCTGACAGGGACAGATGTGTGAGGTGCATATCATGATCAGTGTTTTTGCTTAGAAGCCTGCCTTGCACAAATCTTTCCCTGCCAACTGTTCCCATACATCATCACTTCTAATTGTCATTAAAGGCAAAAATGTCATAGTGAAAGAAAGAGCGGGACAGGAGAGGACCTTCCTGCTCTAAATGACAGTCTTTCCCAGTAGTCTGTGGCATCAACTGAGAAAACAGTGAAAAATCCATATCACATTGGGCCCTTGGTGACTTCATCAAATGCCTTACTTTGTCTGACCGACTATTTAAGACACAATAACATTCAATATACTATAACATAAGACCAAGAAGAGCAGCGAATCTCACATTTGGAATCATCAAACGACAAAAAAATAGAGTTTGCTACACTACACTAGACTATGCCCACATAAGTATTTGATTAAATAATCACCTTGTGATGTTTTGAGCTACATGCTCACACCTTCGAATACCAACTAGGCTAGAACCTGGAACTATCATCTGATGACAGCTCTGCAGCAGTCTGTCAACAAGCCCCATCCACTAGTAGGTAGTTTGTCTTGGCAGGTGCCACTGTAGGACCAAATGATACTGCCACAATCAAGTATCAAGTAACACTATATTTCTGACAAATTCTTCCAGTGATGTGACATTTTGGGTGTGAGTACAGAAGCTATTTAGTGGTTGATAAATGTTGAGTAACAATAATTAGTAGTGTCGGTATGATGTCCACGCAGGTGAAGGAATTTACTGGTCATTTACCTCGGTAGAACCCTTTCAATTTAATATAAAGGTCCCTAATTATACCAGGATTACATGGACAGGATATCGCTCTAAATGCTGAGGTTATGAAAGCGACTGTATATTAAACACTGAACTCTTGGTGCACTGAGTTCAGACATCAGCTAACGGTAATTGAAGCTTCTACAAGCAACATTTGAGCTACATCACAATAACCAAATACCTAAAAGAAATCTAGTGTCAGATGAAAGTGAGTACAGTATTACACACGTTTAAAAAACAGAAATACATATCAGTGCCAAATGACAGTCAAAACATAATACAAAGGCACACCCACCTGATTGGCTACCACTGCGTCTTGTGGATCATCTGGTTCTGCGGCTGCCAATAAGGCTTGTAGTGACAAGAGGACCGTCCTCAGTGTCATAGCTGCTGCCCTGAAAGAACATACAGGATACTGTTTAGTGCAACACAAAAATAAAGTCAGCTTTCCTGAAGGACTTGAAGAGATGTGCTTCCCCAAAAGTGTCCATTACAGCATGTGAAGGGCGGAGGAATATTTTTTAATACTCAACATGATAATGGACCGGCTAGTTTAGGGGTACGCTATGCAGGACTGTTTGTTTATGTTTGTAAACACCCTCGCCAGCAAAATGGAAAGTAAAAGTCAACTCAAGCTCCACCCTCCTTGGCGTTTCACCTCACTATATTTGAGTTCTTTTGGCGCTGTGTCTCTTGGATGCTTGCTGCTTATGGTCTGGGACCTTGTTACTACCTTTATATAAAGCCCCAACTTCACTTGAGCGCTGTGGGGGTACACACCCATAAACATCCCGAACACAGACAATAAGAAAAAAAAATCAGGCAGAGGGCAGTGTCTCTGCAGTTAAATACACTATCACACACTTTTACTGGGTCATAAGAAAAGACTGAGAGGGATTAATCCTGTATGAGTCTAGACATTGTGGTTTTTAAAGAAATCCTGCGTAATATGTCTTCAAATACCTTTGATTTATTGGGATTGATCATAACAACTAAAGCTTTCCAAATCATCAGGCTCATTCATCTACTTAACTTTATTTAACTATGTTTACACTGTGCTGATGTGTGTGTAGGAGCTTGGATCAAAGTATACTGGGGCTATTTTTATAGCTAAAAAGTTGAAATTATTGACAAAATGATTGTGTTGTTATCTAACTGTTGACAGAGGTGGGCATTAGAACAGCAACTTAGAAATGGCTGTGACTTTGGTCTGACACTGTACACGACTGAACAAGTATTTCACGATGGTTGTGTGATGGATGGAGAATGTTAGGAATGCTGGCGCACATTCACTCACCACTGGTCTTTGAGAATGTCCAGACATATTGCACCTGTGACCGAGCTGATGTTGGGATGCCAGATCTTCGTGATAAACCGCACCTGAGAGGTTATATGAAAAGGGTATGAAGAATATCATCTGCGGATTAGCACAGTTAATGGAAAATTTCTGAGGCTAATGTCCTCAAGGAAATGGATGCTTATCAGCAACAATACCAGTAATGAATCCCTACCTTGGGTGGATTGAATGGATACGTCTCTGGAATTTTAATTTCTAGTTGATATCTACCCCCTGGAAGAAATGAGAGGTATCGCAATTATTTATGAATCATGACAGGGTTATTTCAAGCATGAATTTAAAGAGCGACTATTAAGATGCTTTAGTTTGTATTATTAAGGATGAAAAGCCTCTTGAAGTAGTTAGTTGGTGAGGCCATCTCAAAAATAAAGTGGTTGTCAGTGATGCCCATTATCACATAAGGAACTTGTGCCACCATGCATACAGGTTAGCAGTGTGTCTAAACGAGCCCCTCACCTTCATATGGTGTGTCAGGTGGCCCTGCTATCTCCCCTTTAAGTTCTGTGAAGTTCTCATCCACCAGATCCACCTTTATCTGGTTTTTGCTCGTCTGAAAGAGTGAAAAAGGCAAAGAGGCGTTATGACTTCAGCAGACAGGCAGACTGCAAAGTGTTAAACTAGCTTGCTGTCAAACTCCAACCTGCCTATGCAGCAGAAGTTGACACCCCCCCGCAGCATTAGCCAAAGTTGACCTCAACTTGTTGCACACATATTACGGATCTACATATAATACGCGCTCTAGTGTAAGCTGAGACGCATCTATGCAGATCTGGGGGGACACAAGTGAGAGCAAACCCTCAGTACTACACGCGGATCACACCAGTCTATCTTTGCTAACACCGCTAGCTTGGCAACCATAGAAGGCATGGTAAGCTAGCCAGCTACGGTAGCAATATGAACTCGAGGCTAAATTATATCCGGGAATGCTTCCACAGTCTGGCAAACTGCTGGCAAACAATAGTAACATCCTCGGCTTTAACTCCCCCACAGTGGCATATTAATAGCTAGCTGTATTAGCCATTTGTGAAGCCGGATGCACCGCCGTGTCTGACACAGTTAGCTAAAGCTAGCAGCTGGGTGATTAGAAAGCTGACAGCCAGCGACGCGTCACTAACATACAGCTCCGAAGGCAAAGAAATAAACAAGGAAAGCAGCAACACTGAGAGGCAAACGTGACAACACACCTCTTCGCTTTTGAGCACCTCCTTGAATTCCCGTTTTATCCTCTGAACTGCGATGTTGGCCATGGTTCCCCCGTGTTCCCGTCCGGTTGGGGCCTCGCCGCCGTCCGACCTGACTAACGTTAGCTAGCTTGCTCTGCCTACAGTAGCTCTGCACTTTTTGGATACAACCTCAAAAATAACCGTTGGAACGTTGTTCGCCGCGAGCGCCGTCAGTCCCGGTTATCAGCGTGACGTTATAATGCGTTCAAGCCGCTCAGCGTGGCGTCTATCATCTCAAATGTGTAACAACACAATGGTTGGTGGTACTGAAAACATTTTAATACCAAACTGCATGCAGTCTGGAGGAGAGGGGGTCATGTGATCTGTATTGCCATCCTGAACGCGTCCTCCCATTGGTTGATCTGTTCGTGATTAATAATTCATCAATATTATTATTATTAGTATTGCTATTATTATTCAGAGCTCTAAAATTATATGATGCCTACAGGGGTGGTATATATTATGTTATAGGTAACATTTTAATGCAGAATAAAAGTCATCTCAGAACAAACCCAAACAAGTAAGGGACTGTTCTTAAATTATCAGAGGAGGGGGCGGCTGGGGTGTGACTTAATTTTATTTATTTATTTATTCATTTATTTTTTGTTTTGTTTATCTGACTGTTCCTGCCTGCAGCTATGCAGCTACAAATATTTTTTCTTGAGCCTCTGAGGGACTGGCGGAAAACGCGTGACCCTCCCTCCACCATAAATTAGATATTAGATTTTTAAAACTAATCCTCTGATGTCTGAAAGTTATAAGTAGAAACAAAAGCCTGGGGTCCATTCCAGAAAGCAAAGGCCTGTACTACGAAGCCAGTTCATCTTACCCAGGATATCTTTTCGTTATCTGGCTTAACTAACCCTAACATTGACCTTTTGGATAACGGGTGCTACAAAGTTGGTTATCAGCTAGCTCAGTCAACTCTGGGTTTTCCTGTCCAGCCAAGAGCACGTTCATGTGAATGAGGCGGGTTAATTATGAGCAACATCACAGAACCATGAATAAAGTAAGCTACTACATATCATGTGATATGAAACTGTACCGAAAGAGTTTGCCACTAGGAAAAATGTCAGTGGCGTGGCATGTAAATGATACTCTGATATTCTAAATCTTATAACGGAAATGTAGAGATATTTAAAATACTATCCAAAAAGTCACTGTTGGCTGAGTCTTAAATCACATGTAGGTATCACTAGTGACATAAGTATTGAGTATCTTTTGTCATTTAGTTGGATGATGATGAATATGTCAGATGAAACACTTAAACTTAATGCCAGACTGTGTCTGCTACTGAAGTAAATTAATGACTGATGAGGTCTGTCTGACCCAAATGTTGCATTTATAATAACAGGAGCCAAGTGTGTGGATTATTTTGCTAATAAAATGTTATCTTTGTTTCCTAGTTCTCATCACACAGGTGTCTCATGTTATTCTGAGCTGCAGTATAAAATAGCAACACCGTCAGTGGGAACTAATGTAAACTTTGCTAAAATCATGTGTTTAGTGCTGTAAACGTTCTCTCCGTTTTTAGAAGCACTGTTTTAAAACCCAATAATGAAAATACCTACTATTACTACTGACCTCTAACAATATGTAGGCTTTTTATCTGAGACTCCGGACTTTCATCCGTGGATACTTTTTTCTTCAGTGATCTGACAAGGAAAAAACAGACTGGAGGCCAGTTCAGTCCATTACACTAATGGAAACACACTGACCATGATAACGCACAGTACGGCATGATTCAGCTGTGCCGATCACCGGCACTGTTTTATGATGTCTGTCTGTATGTCTGTAGTAACCACAGACTATAAATAAGGTAGTGACATCACAACACACAACACCCTTTGAGGGTTGATTTTTTTCTGGTGGCACAATGGAGTCAATTTCAGGTGGTAATGCCATGTGTGAAACAGTAAATGTAATAATATTACCCGGAAATTTGTTGGTAACATGTTATATTACTTTGTTACCGCTAACACAAAATATATTACTGTAACACATCACTTTTCTAACACATTACCCCCAACACTGGTTACCACAGTAACATAGTTTGGAACTGAGAACACAGAGTTTCCCTCAACTCAGGGTTAACTAACTCAAGAGTTCTCACAAAACCTGCTCTCTGAAGCTGCTCCCTCCCTGAAGCTCACAAAAGCCTTGAGTTTTCCCTCTGGTTGTGCATGCTGGTTAGTAAGTGCAAACCATTTATTTTTGGCCTATTTTTAAATTAGACATATATCAAAGTGATTCGGATGAAATATCACTATTTTAAGCTCAGATTTGGTCATGTTCTTTTCTGACAGAAGCATCCAGTGCACGTTATGTGTCCTATGACTCTGAGAAATGTGAAAATCCAACAATAATTTCTGTTTTCACAGTTTCTGGATATGATAAATGGTGCCATTTTGGTGATTTTTAAAGAAAACTTGCCTTACAAACCCACATTTTCTTTAAAAATCTGCAATAAAATAAATACAAAATACAACCATTTAAATCTGTATACCCCTCCCCTAAGACAGAATGAGAAAAACACAAGTTCCTCCTCTGTGCTTAAAAAAATATTGGACATACCTCCCCCTTCTTGAATCACCCTCATAAATAACAAACAGTCCCTAAACACGGTTTCACGCAATGACCAGCAGATTTCATTTAATCAATAACGTGATCATTTACATTTTGTCACAAATGCTCTGAAATGAAGTGAAGTAACACTACTCTCATGAGTTTAAAGTATGTCTCACATGAAGTGAACATGAAGAGTTGGTCGCTTTACATTACTGCAGCAAGCCCTTCTGTTTTCATCTAATGATCCCAGTTAATTGTGTGTCTGTCTCACATAGCCTATGCACCTCATACAAATCAAAGATAAATGCTGTTGAAGACAAATAAGGACAAATATAAGTTAAAAGATTTTTTTTTTACTCTTAAGGGACCATGAAATCCCCAGAGAAGCACTCATAAAGAACAGTTAAAGACAGTGAGGGAACAGGGTAGAGATTCATACTGATGGAGATGCAGTCATACTCCAATGTAGGCTGAACCTCTAGCAACACTCATGTCAACCTCTGTAATGCTAAATAATATCAACTGTCCACAGGCGTTGACAAGCGAGCGTTTTGGGACGATTGAACAAGACATTTGCTAAAGACTTTCACTGAAGGTAGATGTCATTGGAATCACAGTCAGATCACCTCAAATAGAGACAATGATGATTTGTGTGTTCATGAGTGCTTCACTTTGGGGTTGTCTTAACAGATATTTTCACTGGACAGATCCATGTTTCACCAGAGTGTTTCACATTGTTTCATCAGAGCTACAAACTGTGACACTAGGGGGCGCCATTGTCCTGTACAGATTCACACAGTTTGCCAAATTGAACATTATACCTGGTGTTTAAATGAAGTGGATACCACTTGTAAAAAAAATTTAAAATTCCTGTTCTTACAAAGATTTGTACAATCCACAATTACATCTGAACAAGCTCATACAGTGTACAATATATTAAAGTCACATTTTAGTCTGATCTGTACAATATAATCACCACAGACTTACTTTATCACAATATTAGAATAATTGCATCAACATATTTTCTCACATAATCAATTATTAACATTTGTAAAATAACGTGAGACTTTGGCAATAAGTGAATGTGTTGATCTCACGGTCATTAAATGTATGAACACACTAACAAAAGAGTTTTTTTAAAACTGTCCCAACCAATTAAATAAACCCGTTATTACAGTCAAATGTATGGAGACAGTTTTTCTTGTTGGTAAACTGATCACACATTTGTCACAAGCACAGATACAAGCATTTTTGGACCAGTTAGCGCTTGACAGGTGGACATGAGCAGACAGGGACTCCCTCCCTTCTCCTTCTCCTGATCACCCCCCTCCTCCTGCCTCTTGTTTGGTTCCTCTTGGTGATGATGACAAAGATGACAAGTGCTGTCAACATAACCGCTGTTATCAGGAGGCAGCCTGCGAAGACCAGCATGGCTTTGTTCTTGAACATCCATGTGCATACAGAGCAATGTTCATGCAGCTGACTAGACCTGCAGGCCTGCGTGGTGTTGTCCTTAGGGAAACCACCACGAGTGATGATTTCTCTGTAGACAGCGATGGAGGCTTTGGCTTTGGATTGGTGATGTGTTGAGGTAAAGAGGCCAAATTGAGGGGCATGCCGATCTTGCAGTTTCCACACGTAGAAGCCCTGCAGGTTGACGCCATCTAATTGGCGAGCTGGAGACAAATAGGGGAAGAAGTGAGACCAGAATCAACTCTCTAAGTCCTTTTCAAACAGTATGAATAACCCATATATACTTTATGTTACCATCATAAAAACATCCAAATGTTAACAGTGAATGTCAAAGGGTTACCCGTGTTATAAAACAACATGTGTGTGCATATACAGGTGGGGTAAGAGCCATAAAGGGCACGAACACAACACTGAGCACTGCACTGTGTTTCTCTCCCCTGCTCTCTCTTTTTATGATCTTCATGGTTTCTCATTACATCTGGTTTTTATGGTAGGAAGCAATGTGACCATAAAACATGTAGGCTACTGCCTGTGGATCTGTGCCTCTTTCTCAACATCCTGAACACTGTAGAGGTCAATTGGCTCCTACTGAAAAACAATTACGCAAAACATTCTCGAAGAGGAGCATTAAATGCAGTGGTGGAAGAAGTATTCAGATACTTTAGTTAAGTAAAGGCAGTAATACCTCACTGTGAATACACTCCACCACAAGTAAATGTTCTGTAAAAGTATGTATTATCAGCAAAATGTACTTAAAGTATGAAGAAGTATTCAGATCATTTAGTTGAGTGAAAGTACTAATGCTGCTGTGAAAATGAGAGAAACGAGAAAGGTTTTAAAGAGCTTGTTCAGCCTAAGCAGAAAAATAAAACTACACAAAGGGTATGCCTCAAATACAAATACAAGTATCTCAAATTTGTACTAAAGTAAATTACTTGAGTAAATGTATTTAGTTACTTCCACCACTGATTGCATGTTGGCACGCTGATGGAGATGTAGGATCTGAAATGCATGTCCCACTGTAGAAAAGGCTCTGGCAGCATGTGAGTTAACGAGCCAATTAATCACCATAGCAACCACAGGTCAGTCAGTCACTGTGAAAGGACTTCAGCCAAGTAAACTTTACTTGTTGCGTGCGTAGAATACCAAGAAAAACACAAACGCAACCTGGCGTTGTGGCAGATAGATGGATAAGACTGTAAACAGTTGTGCCTATGAACCCAATTCCATACAGTTTTAGTTTTTTGGGCCCAAATCCAGTCTCCGTGTCCTGACCCAACACCCCACATTGGTGAACAATACCAAAGCCAGCTAAAGCCTTCTTTACACCCACCTTTAAAGGCCTCCTGCAGATAACTCCTGATAAAGTGTTGCCTCACTTTGTCCTCCACAGGAGCCTGGTCATCAACCCCACTGGCTGTCACAATGATAGGCAGAGCCCCTCCGTATCTCTGGCTCACCCAGTTCAGGATCTTCCGCAGGCCCCAGGGTACAAGAGCCTGCCCCAGACTGGAGGAGGCCCAGGTGGGATCAGAGAGGATCAGACAGCCGTGATCAGGGGGCTCTTTCTGCTGAAAACTAGCCTGTGTGTGGGGATATGGAGAGACCAAGCGGGTGGTGAAATGATTCAGTGCGATAAAGCTCAATGTCCCTCTCAGCTCCTCCTTCTCAGTCTCGGTAAAGGTAGGAAGAGCAGATCCAGGGAGGCCCATTACTCGAGCTCTGTCCTCCAGGTATGCTTTCATTTCTTCTGGGTAGTCCCCCTTGCTATGCTTCTCCTCATATAAAGTCCCCAGCAATGGGTCTAAGAAGCGCCCAAGCTCAAACAAAAGGAATCTCCGTGCTGCTGCTGTATGCGAGTCCAGGAAGGGGTTTGCAGGTTCGACCCAGTCAGCATGTAATGCAAGTGACACAAGTGCTTTCTGTTGACCTGAGTGTTCCCTCTCATACAGCCTCCAGGCTTTTGCATGAGCCAGAAGAAGGTTGTGAGCTGCCTGATGCTTCTCTTTCCCACTGGAATAAACATCTACCAGTCTGTTCGGCTCATTGACGGTGATCCAGTATGGGACCCAGGACCCCAGCTGCTGGTAGCACAGAGCTGCATATTCCTGAAAGGCCTCCACTGTGCTGTAGTTGAGCCAACCACCAGAGGCATACAGTGGACCAGGCAAGCCCAGGTTTGGAGCTCTGTGTGTGGGGTAGTAGAGAATAACAACAGCCTGCAGGTCCAGCTTCTTGAGCTCGGTCAGGACACAGCGGTAGTACCTTTCAGATGTAATAACATTGTGAAACAGAGTTATAGGATCAGGAGGTCTTTAAATCTTTAAATTGATCTGAATCTGCTGTGAATCAGGTTATGTTACAGTTTTAAATTTAATTTGAATTTAAATCAATAAAATTGAAACTGTCCCTGTTTGTGTGTTTGTGTGTTTCTACCTCAGAGCCTCAGTGTTCACATTAGAGAGGTCTCCCTCGGGTAAAATCAGAGACCAGTTGAGAGCGAAGCGATAGTGAGATGCCCCAGTAGATGCAAACAGGCGAAGATGACCACGAATGGCCAAGTAGTCGGTGCACTGGGCTCCTCTGGTGTGCATCTCCACCCCTGGGACTGGACGCAATGATCCGTCTCCTGTCAGGTTCCAGCTGTACAAATGGGGGTCGGTAAACTGTGGCGAGAAAGGGTAGAAGTGGACCTGCAATAACAAAAAAAAAAAGACAGAAAAAGAATATTAGGGTAAATATAGCAGTTACTTTAGGATATTTTTTTGCTGTTAAGTCACTGTCTTGTCCTCTTAGGTTATTTCTCTTTTTACCTGTAAAGTGGAGTCAGTGATACCCCAGTGAAAGTCGCAGGGGAAACGGCCTTTAATCTCTCTGGAGGTTTCATCTCTGAGGAAACCATTGTCAGTGACAACACGCCTGTAGTACTGAGCACTGGTCTTGGGGGTCCTGCTCTGGTTCTGTTGGCTGAAGTCAATGTAGAAAAGGCCTCTTCTGACAGTGTAGCCATAGTTCCACTCAAATCCATCCACCAGTGACCAGGCGGAGTATCCTATCACCTGCACACCATCAAATTTCATAGCTGTAAAAGAAAAAACAGCAATAAAAAGTTAAAACAATTTATTTTTTCTTTTGTTTCTGCAAAAAAACATAAAGTGTCCTTTTTTCTTTTTTTTTTGCCCATCCCAGTTTTCTCACCTCGCAGGACCTGGTTGATAAACCTCTTCATCAGGTAAATGGCCACTGTGTCCTCCTTTCCCACACTGGCTTCAGAAAACCAGCCTCCCTCAGTCACCAGCACCGTCGGGTCCCCATACTCCAACTTTATCCAGCCCAGTAAACGCCTCAGGTCTGGAGTCACAGTCTGCCCATACTGGACCAGGCTCCGGCCCAGACGGAGGTTGTTAGGCCCAAAGGACAGAGCAAAAAAGTCAGCTGTTTTCTGCACCCAGAGCTTCTCCTCAGGGGTGAATGTTGGCATGAGGGCCCCATGCTTGATTTTTAAGGAGACTGGGTAGTCCCCGTCTCCAAAGATGGGGTTGGCAAACCAGCCAAGCACAGCCTCCATTGAATGCTGGCAAAGCTCAGTATTAGCAGCTGTGGCCTGGCCTCTCTGAGGCTCGACCCAGTGGGACCCCAAAACAATGGATACTTTACCCTTTTGAGCTGGACGGAAGTGGGTGTTGTAGGTGTGCCATGCTTTGGCATGTGCCTGAAAATCACAGCAGACACTTTATTATTATTAACACAGTTGTACAATTGGCCTTTTTCACAGAAGACATGTCACAGAAGGAAAAGCACAGGTGTAAATAATAAAACAAATTATGGCTGAATTGCATTTAGCTGCAGTTTAAGGGTTGTGATGTTGTGCATGCTGGCTCACTGTCAGTTAAACAGGGCAGAGCCGTAACTAATATTCAAGTATCGGTCTTAGTGTGCTTTTCCTACTACGACAAGTAAAAATGTCACCTGCACCATCACTGGGATTTGTTATTTTAATGACAGAAAACTTTTATAAATGTATGAAATGACAACATAAATAGATTGTATTCATAAAGTACTATAAATGAACAGATATGATAAATAATTGCATGTTCCTCTGCCTTGATTTTGTCTAATTTTCCACAAAATTTCATTCAAAGTTATATATTTAGTGTCTTGAGATATCATACGAGCTAACAGATAAATAAGCAACAAACAGCTTCCTTCTGTAGCGGAAGCAATAGAGTCATAATGAAAACAATCTTGTTGGCACCACAGAATCACTGTCGGCTCAGCTATCTGCATGGTGTTAGCTGTCCACAAACCATCTGTGCTACATTGTATAAATATAAGTGATTATTAATGAGGCATATCTCCATGACTTCCTGTCACACACTGTTTCGCTCCAGCAGAGAAGTGCTGATGTGGTGGACTTTGACCTCAATCTCTCTTTAAGTGTCCTGTTTACTGATCGCAAACCTGTCAAAATAAATTATGATCACCAGGTCGTTGATGAGATAAAATTAAAAAAAAAGGCTTTGCACCAGTTATAAGTTTCAAGGCAATAAATCAAACTTCACTAACTTTATTGATATAATTCAACTGCAAGAAAATGTCGGTGCAGTCTGTTCTTGCGTCACTGCGTTGAGAATGCATTGACCATCATAAACTGATACAGCTGCTGCAGTTCAAAGTTTACAGACGGTCAATATCACCAGAGAAATTCTTCATGCACTGTCATCTACAGTCCAGGCAGATAAAGCACAATTATATTAATCTACAGAGTCACATTAAATCAGTTGACCCTGTTTAACTTACCCTGATCAGGTTGTGGGCCACAGTGAGAGAGGCAGCAGGACCCCCTGTTTCTCCAGGAGCGTGCACACCTGTCCCGTACCCCTGCACAGCTACCAGATATGGATTATGCATCGTGAGCCAGTACTTGACACGGCTCCCAAATGTGTGGAAACAAAATGCAGCATACTCCCCAAACAGTCCCACCAGCTTGTCATTTCTCCAGCCTCCATAGCGCTCCTGCAGGACTTGCGGCAGGTCCCAGTGATAGAGGGTGACGATGGGCTCAATTTTCCTCTCCAGCAGCCTCTCTATGAGCCGTCTGTAATGCTGCACAGCAGCTGTGTTGGGCTGACCTCTGGCATTCCCATCAGGAAAGAGTCGGGGCCATGAGAGAGAGAAGGAGTACGATCTCACACCTAGATACACCAGTGCCTCCACATCTTCTTCCCAGCGAGTGTAGCTGTCACTAGCCACATCGGCAGTGTCTTTTGCCAAATTACCACTGACACTAGAGTGGGTGAAATGGTCCCATATGGAAGCGCCTTTACCCTCTTGGTCCCATGCTCCCTCTGTCTGGAAGGCAGACGTCCCTGAACCCCAGAGGAATCCTGAAGGGAAGGTGTCATGGAGGAAAGACTGCTCTTTGGTGATGGGGTCCGGTTTGGGCTGCTGCCAAATCTTCACGCCATCCCCAAGAGAGCAGGTGGCCTTGTTCCAACCACACAGCAGCAACAGGAGGGAGAGTAGGAGAGTGGGAGGAGAGGGATGGGTCAGCATACTGACTTGTTTCAGAAATCCACTTGAATGAGGTAGCCGGTGTCAGTCAGAGCCAATGCTCTATTCAATATCGTGAATCCTCTGGAGAAAGACAAGAGAGCCATTGTGGTGAAGGAGAGAGGAGAACGATCACATCCAGGACAGAGAGCAACATCTGAGGCTTCGAGGTGCTGCCTTATGCATCTGACAACCTGGTCAGACTTCCCTATCTCTTCCTGAGTGTACTTGTGCTCCCACTCAGCCCCTCCCTACCACATAATGTCCACACATACAAAGGGTGAGTCATATTCCCACACACTTATGTTACCTTTTGAGAGCTTTCCAGGGAATTATTTTCACCTGTAGATCACTTAAATCACATCATCAAATAAAAAAGGACAGTTTAAAAGAAGAGACCAACACCTAAGAGGATATTACTGACACACACACACACACACACACACACACACAGAGCTCTAAACATGCTGCTGATTGCTGTAAAAATGTCCTTGTGTCAATAATTAGCTTGTACTCTGATCTTAGCTCCATAACTAAGAAGCAGTTCACATTGCAGTCTCCATTTTACGGTGGACACTGAAAACAACAACAACAACAGGCTGTTTTCTGTTGTCTTATGGCCAGAGGCTGTTTAGCACATCCGCAGTGATCCTCCAAGATTTGATCAAACCATGCTAGGTGAGAACAGTGACACCAGCTCATATTACCTCATTCAATTAAGCTCCCTTTGCGGTATGAGTAACAGCCACTGACCCGAGGAACCGACAGTGCTGCTGGACTGAAAACATTGCTGGGAAGTGTGTGTTTGTGTGACGGTCCATCTGTCTGGGCACACGCACGCTTGTCCTCATTAAAACCCATGGAAAAGCCCCTTCCTCATCCCTCTTCATTAAAGGCAGTGTCTATAGCAGAGTAAACAGCGTAGTTGCCCAGGACACACTTTGCTTCAAGGCATTAGAGCGAGAAGTTAATTGAGTTGAAATGGTCATCTACCACCCAGACTGACCTCAGCGTGGTCGCTAGGTACTGAAGACAAGACGGCTGAGAACACTGAGGTGCATTTCAAACGTGTCATTCATGCAACGCCCTTACAGACATACACTTTGCATAGTAGAGAAAACTGTTTGTGGTTTATAGGATGGTGTGTTTGTGACAGAGTTGGTTCTGAATGTAAATGGATCAAACCCATTGTCTTTCATAAGATGTTAAACCAATTTGTGTCCGCAACTGAAATTTGGAATTTCCCTTGGTTGGAAGTGGTTTCTGGGCTTGCATAAGCACAAATCTAAAGAAATCTACAAAATCACTGTTTGGCTGAAGAGGGAATTTTCTTAGCATACTATATTTACTTCTTGGGCACATTCTTTCGGGGGTGATTATTTGATTTCAGGCACTGTTATGTCACTGGAATTCATTTTTTCCTGTTATTTATATTATCATTACTTTGAATGCTATATTTCACCTTTATGCTCAATTTTTCTTTTGAAAAATTACATTTTTATTTAATTTTTTACACTGTTTTATGTTGGAATTTCACTATTTTCACCTTGTTTTGATCTAATTTTTAATCTATATTGCTACAATGATTTCCTCTTAAATATTTAACTTGAGTACAATTTGTGACTTTTATTTTACATAAAATATGTGTAAAATATGTATATAAGTATGGGTGCCTGTATAAATTACCTCAATATGGTGTGATTTTCTATCTATGCCCTCAAAGGCAAACTAATTTCCATCATGATTTTCTGTTATTGTAAAATAATATCCATCTGTAACAAAATTATATGCTTATTTTACATAAACTATTAAAAAAAACTGTAATTTAACTATAAAAAATATTTAGTTAAACTTATAATTTCCTATTTTTTTGTAGTTTTTGACAGATATGTAATGATGATTTTCTGGGTACCATGTACGCTGATGTTGTCCAATATCAAGTCTCTGTTCAATCATGTAAAAAGACAATGTGATTTACTTTGACATTCTGGTACCAAAAACAAATCCCAGTGACACCCTGGATTTGGCCCATGGATTGTAAGTTGAGTGTCACTGACCAATCACAACAAATACATTTTTCCTTGTCATACTAAATGTAGTCTTTAGGTCTAAGTGGGTAACACAGTCCAACAAATAAGAGCAGGGAAATAACAGTAGGTTATTTAAATCTAAAAAGACTTAATTAACAACAACTGAGTTGACTTAAATACTTTCAGTCTGCCCAGTATTTCATCATGAAGCATTATAAATATAGTGGTGTCCTTCGGTAAGAAATTAAAGGGAAGTGAAAAGAGGATGTGCAGGAGAAAAAATAAGTGATTGGTGTCACACTTGGTTTCATTTCCATATCTGTATCCTCTTAGAGTGTGTCAGAAAAACAAATGAGAAGACCAGACGCAGCCAGTTGCCCACAGAGCTGATGACTGTCTTTTGATCAAATCAGTTTTTGTTTACTGGTGCACTTTTTTGCACTTTTTTCCCCCAGCATTTAAGTAGCTTTGAATCTCTGTGACTGAGATATTCTTAAAGACTGAACACAAATACTTTCAGCCGTTCATTGAGACTGTCCACTGGAAATCTATTCAAATATGACAGACTGCAACTTTTCAATCAATTAAACACTCGACAAATCAACATCTGCAGCGCCTTCTTCTGACTTCAGCACAGGTTAGTGCACTTTTTGTCTGTCTTCGTACTGTATAGTGGTTGGATTTTGTTGTATTAAGGGCTTGCTTTATTTAAAATTTTATTTTACAAAAAGATAAAGCAAAACTTTACAAACACAATGGTTGAAGCTATGCATTAATGGTGATGCATTTACTCAATTCAGTATTCAAAACATGACTTAAATAAATGATCCTAATTTAAATATGTTGTGGGAAGTGTGGAAGTAATTCTAACTTTATGACTGTTTGAAGGCAATTTCACAAACAAGACTTCCCGTTGTGACCAAGTGGAGGAAACGTAGGTCAAATTACATCCTACCTTCATAACGGTTAAAATATTCTGTTTGTACCATTTGTTTCTATTATTTTGTTCATCCCATTTATATCAGCGAGGGTAGTCTAAATAAAATGAGCATGAACACAGTGGCGCCTGCAGAAATTTTTCATAGGTGCAGCCAGATCTTGGGGTGGCACACCAAAACCAAAAGCCATAACTCAGTTTCAGGGATCTTACTATGCCGTTGTGGTAAATATAGGCCAGTTGAAAACCATGTCATCATGAGAAGTTAATGTTACTAATTATCTAATGTGCATACACTAATACTGATTCAGTTAACATTTTATGTTTCACAAAAATCCAGTTTAAACATTCTATGTTTCTGTATTTATTACACAGCTTTGTTGAGTACTCAATTCTTATTGGTCAGTTACAGCCTTCTGTTATTTTTGAAAAGCAGACATCACTATGAAGACACTTAGCGGAGGGAATAAAATTATTTCTGATGCACAAAAATCAATTTCAAATCAAATAAAGAGCAAAACATTTACTGGCAACAAACCTGAGTTTAAAAACTCCACACACAGGCCTTCAATATATTTTGGATTATTTACACGAGGGCAGTGCAGTGGGTAAGTGATTGTATCAGAGTGGACTGTGTGCCTCCCACCCACCCATGCTCCCTGGCGGAGCCACTGCATGAACACTTCTCTAAAACAGTTTTAACAAAAACTGAACATTATAACCTCGATGAACGTATGTTTTATTCCAGGACTGTTGTGTACCTTATGAACTGTAAACTGAACTAATGTATCAACAGTAACATAGAATTTTCTTACATTTATACAGGTCAAACAATGAGGCCTGTGACCGCTGCCCTCTGGGCGGCAGCCATATTGATGGGACTCCAGCTGAGCAGTTCATCCCCTAACTTCGTAGACCTCTCATCCAAAAACCTCTCCTCTGTCCCAAGTGACCTGCCAGAGACGGTTGAGTTTTTAGACCTTTCATGCAACCACATACAGCAACTTCACCAAGGAGACTTCAAAAGCACCCCCCTCCTGAGGTTCCTCAACATTTCTTGGAATAATTTGGAGGGCATCGATCCGGAGACATTCCTCGACACGCCGCTCCTGGAGGATCTGGACCTGTCACACAACAGGCTGACGAACCTGTCAGGTCAGCGGTACCTGCTCCACACTGAGAACCTTCGGGTACTGAATCTGACCTGCAACAACTTTCTCACGATGACACTGGGGAGTGAGTTCAGTTCCCTGGTAAAACTGGAGAGTTTAGCAGTTGGAGCTCCAAACATCAGTGTCGGTGATTTCAAGAATATTGCTCAAGTCAAACTACGTACACTGACGCTTTCCCTGGAGGATCAACTGAATTATACACCAGGCAGTCTGAAGGATGTTAATGCTAAAAGGCTTCAGATAACGTTCTCTCGTTACCAAAAAATTGACCTTGATGTGGTTGATGATGCTCTGTCACTCTTTGCTGAAGTGGAGTTGATGGATCTGACACAAGACTACAGAGACCTGAGTCAGCAGTTGAGCGTGAGGAAAGAAATCCTCACATCTCATCTTTATCTCACCAACATATCAATCGACTGGAATGACTTGACTCACTTCGTAAAAGCGGTTCTGCACACATCAATCAGCCATCTGAGCGCCTCCGATGTGGCCATGTCCAAATTGCCATACATTGACACTGTTGTGACCTACACATCTCAAATGGAGTCCTTCACAGCCAGCCGAGCAGTGGTGACGACTTTCTTCTTTTCACAAGAGGCTGTGTACAACTTTTTTATCAACCTGCCAGTGAAGCGTTTAGTAATCAATGAGACTTCAATCATACACATGACATGCCCAGGGTCGCAGAGTCCTATCCGCGAATTGGACTTCTCCTATTGTGCTATGTCTGATTCCATCTTCACCACAGCTGATGCTACAGGAATCAAGGAATGTATGAATCTGGGTAACCTGACAAAACTGAATTTGGCTGGCAACAGTTTTAAGAGCCTTCAGCGGTTGAGCCAGCGTGTGCAATATATGACATCCCTGCAGGATGTGGATCTCAGCTTCAACTCCCTGACTTATGATGGTCTGACAGAATGCATCTGGCCACCAAAAATCACCAATATGATTTTGGCTTCTAACAGCCTGACAGACTCTGTTTTCAAATGTCTACCAAAAGGAACGGGGACACTGGATCTACAGAACAACCAGATTTCTGTGATACCATCATCTATCCTGAAACTGGAGAACCTTAAATCTCTGAATCTGAATAGTAACAGGCTGCGGGACTTGCCAGAATGTAATGGTTTCCCCATACTGAGTGAGCTGCTGCTGAGGTCAAATTCCCTCAATACACCATCTGTGAACAACTTGGAAAGCTGCCCCAAACTGAAAACCCTGGATGTCAGTAACAACCCCTTCGCCTGCACCTGCGCTCTGAAGAATTTCATAAGTCTTGGTGTCAGGTCTGAAACAAAAAAAAGTCTCACAGGAATTGAATTGGTGAGCTGGCCATTGGACTATTGCTGCAGCTACCCGGACAATGTTCGAGACTCGACCTTGAAAGACACCCAGATCCCGGAAGTCTCCTGTAATGTTGGCCTTCTAGCTACCGCCATCTTGTGCCCAGCAATAGCAGTGATTATCATAGTTGTGACCACTTGCCATCGTTTGGATGTTCCCTGGTATATGGGCATGATCTGGCAGTGGACCAGGGCCAAACATCGCGCCAGAATGCGACAAGTTCGACCTGAAGATCTGGCTGGTGTTGAGTTTCATGCTTTTGTGTCTTACAGCCAGCATGACGCAGACTGGGTGCACAATTCCCTCCTCCCCAACCTTGAAGGCACCGCAGGAGGGCTCAGAATCTGCCACCACGAGAAAAACTTTGTGCCCGGAAAGACAATTATTGAGAACATCATCGGCTGCGTGGAGAAAAGCCGGCGCTCTGTGTTTGTGCTTTCTGCTCACTTCATCAAGAGCGAGTGGTGTCATTACGAGCTGTACTTCGCTAGCCACCAGCACCTTGCTTGGGGCTCGGACAGCGTTGTGCTGGTGCTGCTCGAGCCTCTGCCTCAATACCTGATCCCATCCAAGTACTACCAGCTGAAGTCCATGATGGGCCGCCACACATACTTAGAGTGGCCTCAGGACACGAAAAAGCACAGGCTGTTCTGGGCTAACCTCAGAGCTGCCCTACAGACCGACCTGCCAGATGCACCAGTGACGGAACTAGAGGAGTGACTGCGACAGGCACACTTAAAGATACAGTTGGTATCAGTTTGTTGGTACAGTTTGTTTTTAAAGCCTCATATGGCCTGTCACCCAAATACTTCACTGAGCTCCTCTGCCCCCTTTCCAACACTAGATCGCTAAGATCCTCAGACCAGTTGTTCCTGGCAGTCCCACGATCGGGGAAGGGTGATCGTTCATTTGCAGTAGTCGCTTTGGAACAGCTTACCCTTTTCAATTTTGCGCTCCCCTTCTGTAGACATGTTTAAAGACGTTTAAAGCTAGGCAGCCACATGTTTTCTAAGGCCTTTGATTGTCCTTAAGGTTTACATTTTTTCTTTCATTATTTTATTTCAGATCTCACTATTCTGTGCTTTCTTTTCTTTATTTTTTTTAATTTGCTTACTTGTGCATGTTTTTGGGTTTGTTATTTCTCTAACGTTTTGCTGTTACCGTATTATGTTATTTCACTTATTTTATTTTACTGTACAACACTTTGGTCAACTCTGGTTGTCTTTAAACATGCTTTATAAATAAATTTGATTTGATTTGGTAACTTTTATGAAAATTATATTTGCTCAAACGGACATTACATCCACAAAGTATTACACGAGAAAGATAATCTGTGAGAAGAATTTGGCTCCTCCTCCCACTCATGCCCTTTTCAGGGCAATTTGCTTGAATCTAACCTGGGTCACTGAAAACAACCAATCAGAGCGGAGGAGTCTCAAACGCAGCGGTCGATCATGTCAATCACTCCTCATGAACTGTGGTCAACCTGTTTAACTAGGCAGCGCTGATCAAATATGAATTAAGACTCTGTAACTGCATTGCCTATTTCTCAGAAAGCTTCCGCAGGTGGACGGTACTTTCTCATTTTACAGCTAAACAGTACACTAACATAAGTTTCTGACAATATTTGAGAGGAGAAATTGGCAAATCTGCTGTATCCCAAAACAAAGGAATACTTTGCACATGTATTTCCAAACAGGCTCGTAGGAGAGCACTGTAACTTGCAAAAATACTGATTTTAATGCTGCGCCATTTCGCTGACTAGACCTTCATCAAACAAATAGTTTTGTAACAAAGAGAAGCCGTCTTATATTCTGGTATATTTTGATGTAACTTTACTCTGTGACATTGTGGAGGCCTAGCTGCATTTTATTATAAAGTTTCCTATTTGTGTATTGATGCTTATTCTTGATGTAAACATATCCCTATAGGTTCTTTTTTCAATGTACCTTCAAGATTTGGTCATGTATGATTTTTAGAGAATGCAAGTTAACAATAAGGGCTTAAGCATTTATTCTCAAGAATGTACCTATGGGGTATGTTTAAGATTGTCACTGAGCATTTTTTAATTTTCCTTCTTTAAACCTCTATTTCTCTGGATAATGTTGATTGTTACACTAATTGATGTTTGGTATTTAGCCTTCCCACTGCCTGAGGGAAATGTGACTAACTGCAAACTCACAGCCACTTCTACTTAAGATGACTTCTCTTTACTACACTGTTTGCCTGATGGTCTAGTCACCGAAACGTTGCAGCATTAAAAATCATTATTTTTGCAAGTTAAGATGGTTGTTTTGTTCACAAGGCCATTAGAAGTGCTACAAAAAGGCAGAGGAACATGATTTTTTCCCCCACAGATTATCTGTCTCATGTACTTTTGTGTGGATGCAGTGACAGTTCCCAGTTTTATAATACTTATAAAAGTGACCAACTGTAGCTTTAGGGAGGAAAAAGGAAGTGAGATAAGGAAGTATGGATTAGACAGAAGAGAGAAGAGGGAATGCAGTTAGAGTAAACCCATGTCAGTGCTCTAAAAAGCGTGTACATTGTATCTGGTATTCTTATTTTTATCTTGTACTATTAGTCGAAGATAAACCTATTTCCTGTAAGCTTCTAGAATATAAATCATGAAAGGCAACTTCTTTACACCATTAAGAGGAAATTTAATGGAAACATTTATATAAACTAACACTTCAAGTTTGTAACAAAAACAATAAACTTTACCCGAGAATATCAAAATGCACTTAATTTTTTTGTTAATGTCGACTCCCACAAATTGTCACAATATGATTAAACCACTTCAAATGTGGTTGAGTGCGTGCTGAGAGGAAAACTACACACATACTAAGGAAACTGCATTAGCACTGTATACTCAGAAAACCAACTCCAACTCTCTGACAAGAGAGATCCACTTTTAAGGCAAGGAGACAAATTCTTTTTGTAAGAGTTCAGTGATAAATGATGATAAAGACGAGGGAGCTAGAAATGTGTCCTGTGTCGAAGTCATGAAGTCAGTCCAGCTGCATTAAAACTGTGCCTGGAATGTCAACTATGAAAAGGTTCAATAGTCACAGGCCAGGTGTCAAGGAAGAGACTGGATGATGATGATTTTCTCATTGATGCAGAAACGGTGAAGCACACTGAACAGGTTTTCTCCACAGCGCGACACCTGCCTCTCCATGGCCAGACGGAAATCTTCCTTCACTCCTTTGGTGATCCCACGAGTCACTGTGTGGTGTCTGAAAAAAATACAAGGATAAAAAAAATAAACACAAACATACATGTGGTCAGAGGTGTATTATCATGATCTGATTTGAGACTGATCTATACAGTAAAGACAAAAAAACACAGCATGTTACTTTTTCCTTACATACACAATCAGCCAGTCAAAAAAAAAGTTTCATCATCATAAATAAAAACCACATAAAACATGTCCACAAATGAAATGAGATCAAGTGTTATGAAAAGGCAAAAAACTAAATTGACTGCACAACAAGACCAACATCATCCTCAAAGAACAACGACAACAGTGATGACCACAGAAAGACGAGCAATGGCTCAAATAAACAAACGCCGACAGGAAATCAAACTAACTCTTGATGTAAAATGACAGGCCCAAATCAAAACTGGGGGGATGACAAGCCTTGAAGTTGGGAATGAAGGAAGGGTGACTGGTGTGGGGGGAGGGATGGGACTGAGGGAGGAGGGGCCTGGGGTACCTGTCCATCGTCTGCACCCCTTGTAGCAGAAGGGTATTTAACTCCACCCCCAGGGCGGGACTAGGGTTCCTGAGGAACAGCAACATTCAACAACTCTCAGTCAGTGAGGGTGCATTCAAGTGACTTAACTTCTACAGCAATGAATGAAGGAGCTTTATTATTTTAACCATGAACTCCTTCTCTTTCCAATGTTTGCTCCATTAACAGCATTTTCAGTTCAAAGTACAATTTTCCCCACAGGCCATGTCTACTTAGATCATCAATCTATATCACTGTTCTCTTTAAAAACAGCAACAGAACGGGGGTGCGCAGAGTCACGATGCAAACTGAACCATTTCTGAAAGGGAGGTGCTTACTTGATCAGCATTCCCTGATTGGGCAGCAGCTCCAGTTGTATCCTTCCCCCTTCTGGAGTGCGCAGGTATGCAAACTCCTCCAGCATGTCAATGTCTAGCAAAAATCATGAGGTTATGGAAACAAACATCCAAGACAAGAGAACATAAAAACAATGTAACTGCCAATCCATTCTTGTCAGCCTCTGTAGAGAGGTGAAGTCCCTCCCCTTCTGGTGAACCACCATGGGGCCCTGTTTCACAAAATATATGTATGGTAGTCAACAGTGAGAGACAATTTTTTGATCCTGTATGTGCCATTAATCACACATATGATGTTTGTCAATGTAAAATATATTTTGCAAGAAAAGAAAATTGTAGTTTGTCGAAGCTTTTTAGCATCATTTAGGTTTGTGTGAAACTACTGAGACAATATACGTCACCAACACCAACATGGCTGTTACCTTGACACATTTAACTTGGTTCTTCCAGAACTTGGGAAGAAGTATTAAAAGGAGGCAAAAGTCACTACAATTCTGGCCGAGCTGCACCTATGCCTTTTCTCAGTACACCCCAGTAATAGGGCTGTCGCACTTCAGAAATTTCCCCTACAGTGATTAATCCTGGCTAAACAATGCAATGTGTGGTATTACTGCCATTTTTTATTGTTTTGCAAATTACAGTCTTTATCCTGATTACAGAGCTTTGTAAATAAACTTCATTGAAAGTGTATTATTGGGTATATTGTTGCCTTTTAAATGACAGTTGTGAAAGAAATTAACTGTTGAATGCAGAACACAGACAGGTCATGAGGTTCAATAAAGGAAGCAGCATTTTTCAGTTGAGATGCTTTGGTTGTGTCTAGCTGCTATGATACAGATTATCTGCAGGAGTAAATTAGTCTGCACAAGGTACAGCACTTCCTTTGGCCCTCGCTCTGGATGAAGAGAAGGCTGAAGCATGTAGAGAGAGAGGACAGACCTGTCAGTCTGTGAGCATTCAGTATAATATCTCCTCCACTGTTGTTTTTTTAGCAATGTGACAGTTGGTCTTTGTGGTATTTCTCCAGCTCCCCCTCAAATGTGACTGGACAGCTGGGTAAAAAGTGACAGTGATGAGCGGCTGCAGCGTTTTACCCAAAGTTGAATATTTTTCAAGGCTGAATCCAAATGTCAATCTAGACTTGCAGACTGAGCCCTTGTGGACTTCAGCTGTATGTACTGTCACATATTCACTATCATCAGGTAAAGTGTGCGAGCGCAGAGACTGCAAGTGGACTGTTTTACTTTATTTCTGTATCATGTGTTGGTTGAATATTATTTCTTGCCCACATGATTCAAGTAACATTTTAATAGGCCTTACTATCAGTAACTATTTTACACATTCATAATTTTTTTTTTTTTGCAATTGGAAAAAAAACCCCCCACAGTGTCACGTCTGTATTGCAATATATTGTAATATCTATGGGTGAAGTCTAAACCCCAAGCCCTCCAAAATTTGAAAGTCAGAAGCCAGTCTGGAATCAGAAAGTCCACTTGAGGGCCCTTGTGGACTGGGTGAGTAGTGGAGCTAGACAGCACTCAGCACTCCCAGATTTCCTGGAAACACAGGCACAAAGTCCGGGAGTCTGCAAGTATGGTGAAGTCCAGACATTTGGATTCAGCCCAGCTCTCTGCAAAGATGCAGCACTCAGCACAGAACAGACACTTAGCGGCTTGTCACACTGTTGGCCTTCGTATCAGTGTAAATCACATGAAAAAAAAAAAAAAAAAAAAGCATAAACTTAGCGGTTGTGGTGGTTGCTTGCCATCCCCTGCAGATGGCTTGTCAGTGGTATTGCAATACTGTAGTTATCGCGACACCCTTACTCAGGCTATTACAGCTTCAGCAAATGAGAACTGTATGACATCATTTTCTAATTACACATGTTCACGTGTTATACTTCAACAGTTTTAAAACAAACTTCAACTTTCTTGACAAGCAAAATTATCTTTTCAATTTACAAACATCATATGTGTAATTCATGGCACAATTCAAACGGGAACAAAAAATCATTTGTACCTCATCATTAACTACCATACAAATGTTTTCCAAAATAAGGACCCATGGCGGTCCACCAGAAGGGGAGGGACTTCGCCTCTGTTTTGTGGTTATGTCATTAGTTACAAAAAAGGATACTGGTGACATAGTTGAAGAAATTCTCATACTGGAAACTGCCTTGCTGACAGATCTTATCCACTGCTTTTAAAAACAGCATCTCGCCCTGCGGCCAGTCATGCTGCAGGAGCACCACCACATGACCGAGTGACAGGTCGTCGCGACTGTCTGTGAAGGCACGGAGCTGATGCACACAATGAGAAAAAGTGGAAGTCAGAATCAGAAGTAAATGTGAAGAAAGGTGGGCTGCATGCAGCACCACAAATAGTGCTTGTCTTATCACAGTTCAACTATAAAAATCAGAAACTTTAACCCTTAAATTTCATGCATTTAAACAAACTCAAACAGTTAAAGTACCTTAAAGCAGGACAACATCAGCTGGAGACAGAAAGGTAACACAGCTTTGCTGGTGCAGGGAAGCAACCTCAGGTCATTACCTGGATATGAATGAACAAAATTAGTCACAGCATAAAGTTCAGATGTACATAAGCAGTCATATATTTCACTATCACATAAAAACAGTCATATGCTATGCTATGCTATATCACTTATATGCTTTCAGTATCGAGGGACAGCAGCAATTTCAACAGTGTCAGTTATTTCTCATTTACATGGAAAGTGCAGTGAAGGGAACTTGTGGTTTACTTGTAGTATTGATACCGTGTTAATGGTCACGACAGTCTGCCAACACAGACACACATGATGCCACCCTTTAAAGGATGTGAAACCATTTTGCGCTCAATTTACAAGGTATATTAGACATCAATTTCAAATAAGGTAATAGCTGTTTACGGGTCAGAATCAAGAAGCAGGAAGTGTTTACCTTTCCTCACTTTGGTCTTGACTCTACCCTGATCCTCTGGGGTCCTTGTTGGTTCTTGGGTCGGGGGCACCAGCCCACCGACGACATCAAGCAGCTTCTCACAGGCCATCTGATTGACACAAACAGGACAAAACATGCATCACATGTCTAAGTAGGGCAGGGCTATAACACAAAGTTTTGTAAAAAAAAAAAAAGATTTAAATTAATTGATTGCATTAATTGTGTAATTTGTACTCCAAAACACCACAGTAAGCATATGTTATTAAGGTGTTATGAATATCTTTTTGCTGGGTCCAAAATCTTTTCTGGAAATTATTGGTGCCCATTTACAAGTTTTTACATCTGGGAAAGTTTATAGATAATTTAGGTACGCTGGTCAAATAATAATTAATGTTCATAATCTCTGCTAAATGTCGAGGCTTTGAGGCAAAATAAACACATCAGTAGGTCAGAGTGGTTAAACTGATAAGTATATGTACCTCAGTACAAAATCTCTGTGTGCCTCTAAAAAAAACTGACCTTAACTATGTCACCACCTGCAGGCCATTTTGTGTTATAGGTTCATTTTTGGAGCTTGGTCCACAGAACATTATGTTTTTGTACAACAGCTCTAACTTCAGCTGATGTAGACCATGCTGAAAGCAAAACAACACTCCTACATACATAACAGTACAATATGAAAACTACAGAAGTCGCATTAAATAACAGAGATGATAAATCCAATTTAACAGAATGCAAAATGCATGTCATAAGATGGTGAAAAATATCAATCAGTGTTTCCAAAAGCCCAAGACACAAACATATTTAGTTTAACAGAGTAAAGAAACCAGAAAATATCCACATATATGGAGCTGGAATCAGATTCTTTTTTCTGAAAAGTTACTCAAACCAGTGGCAACTAAATTAATAAATGATGACTTATCAATTAATCTCTGCAGCTCAAACAGTAAAACACAAACTATTTGAGCCAGGCATGCATTCAGAATATCAAAAAAGGAAAAAGCGATGGAAGAATGAAAAGACATGCAACCTGTGTTTATAAAAGGTTGTGTCCTGACACCTACTAACCTCATATACAAGAGTGTGGTTATCATGTGTGTGTGTTTGTGTACCCTGTATTCTCCCAGAGCATAGTGGCAGGACGCCTGCTGTATGAGGGCCCTGTGGTGCTCCAGACTGCCCTGACCTGAGGGGCTCTGCTGCCCAGCCTGAGGCTGCTGCACTGCGGCCATCTGGTGCAGGCTGGAGAGGGCCTTACGGTACTGTCCCTGGAGACACACACAAACAAGCGCGCACACACAGTCAGAATATAGTCACAGGCAACTCATGAGGAGCATTGAAAGATATTTAACATTTATGAATATCTCCAATTTAGAAAAACTATAACTATATATTGTATTAATTCCATTACATTTCTCCATGTTTAATCTATTAGCTGTCATCAGTTTTGCTATGTTTGATAACATCAACCGGAACTATTCTTTACATACTGTATAAATAAAGATACATGTATTGCTGTATCTTGTTCTTAGCTGCTCCATCAATTACTACATTTCCTCAGAAGAATAAATAAAGTTTAATTTAATCCGGAACAAACTGATAAACTACTTAAGAATTACAAAAATCAGGTGGCCTGTCACAAACAAAGAAAACATCATAAGTGTTTCTTGCCTGGTATATGATCATGTCAGTGAGGAATATTCTGAACCACAGCCAGCTGTCCGTCTTCCAAGAGGCACAGATTTTCTTGAACTCTGTTAAAATATTACAAAAACTAATTATTTAGACTTTTTTCCTTTATCCCTCCTTGAAGATAATTAAAGAAAGTTGTAAAAAGATTTCTTTAAAGCCATGATAAGAAATCAGTAGCCGATTTGACTGCCGATATCAGATATTTTGTCAGAGTGACTAGACCCTGTCTGGGTGGGTAAAGAACACATATTAACAGAGGAGGTGTTTACCAGTTTCGAGGCCATCATGGGAGTGAAGAAGGTCCCAGCTTTCCCTCGCTGTGCGGAAGCTCTCCAGAGTCTCTGACCAGCTGGGCATCTCAGTCTTGTTCACTAAAATATGTCGACCACGACCTTTTCCCAACCCTTCCTCATCATCCGAGCTCTACAATGACACGCACACAGAGTAACAAAAGAATGGAGATACAATGGAGACACACTTTAGTCACATACTAAAACCTATTTAAGAACACATATGCCAAAAACCTCGTCTTTCTTGGCTAGAAATATCTACATGATTTCTAATCTGTCCTCACCATCGTCTTTTCTCTCCCATCTGCCAGCTTGCGTTTCTTATGTGCATGTTTAACTGCTCCTCTCTCCACCTCCACATCATTATACACCGAGCTCAAATCCTCCACAAGGATCCACGGCCACGAATTCAGCGCATTCACACCTGCCAAACATAAAACCATCATTCTGTCTTTTAACCTTTCATTGAAAAGGCAACAGAGATGCATATCCTGAGGAGAACTAGAGAGAGGCTGACCCTGGAACAGTGCAGGCTGCACAGCTGAGACATAGAGGAAGGCGCTGTGGAAGAGGACGAGCGCAGCACAGATGACCACTTGACTGCAGCAGCGGGACCTTGTATCGCCTTCCAGACCAGGCAGGTAGCGACACAGCTCCTTCACTCTCAGCAGCATGTCCACATAACTCCTAGAGCATAAGATACACACACAAAAAAAAGAAACACCCCTTTTAAAAAAACATTTATACCCACATTTAAATGGCCAGTGCTGCTCATGTGTAAGTGTATATAACATCTGTAAGTACTGCAAGGAATATAAGTGACCTAAACTTATTATGTAATATACAGGTAGTAAAAGCTAATTTGCACCCTTGAATATTCCTACACTGCTGTGTACATCAGTCTGTTTTGTATGTATTGTAGTGAAAAACAAATGTGCTGCCTTGCAACAGCATCATTATGATTTATACTGACTGTCGGGGGTCTGTCTCTTATAAAAGCAAAATCTATTCACCGATTTATATCATTTAATGTAGACTTAATATTACAAACATCTCTCAGTATGACACAGTACAATTCAAAAGCACCACAAACCTACAGCCTTCAAAATTAACTCGAAGTGAATCAACTCTCTAGAACACCTTCAACTAAAGCTGAAAATTATGGCCTTTGTGTATGAAGGATTTACAGCAGGGCTGCTTGTACTAGACTGCATTAATCACAGCTAGGTGTACCTGATAAAGGACTGTATATTTTATAAGAGTCACCTGAACACAAAACAACCATGAAACACAGCACTGGCTGACAAACATAAAGACAGACAGACTACCTTTGTCCCTTGTCTCCCTGCCACTCGCAGCGTGCTCCAACCACAGCGAGGATATCCAACAGCCTCTCCCACGGTTCTGCTACCACTGATGACTTTTCTGACAGGCCATCAATCACATAACGCTGGGAGGCACGGGACACAGTGGGCGACTTCAGAGACCCACCTTCTTGAGAGCCTGAAACATCGAACAAGAGGGACAAAAGAAAATGTCAGGCAGGCAGCGAGTAGGAAAAAATATGGAGACAGACCCTACGTCAACTTGAGATTTAAAGTGGTCACACTGGCTTAAGAGCAGCATCAACAATGTGCAACTTTACCCTGTATCTGTATATCAGGTGAGGGTCCACGGGTTACATAGCCTATGTAGAATTCAGCTGCTTTCAGCATGTACTTCTGCATCAGGCTGGCCGGCAAGCGCATGTCCATGTTGTTTATGACCAAAGGAAGGACATCACACACTGTAGTAATAGCAAAGAAATAGTGTGAGAGCTATTGCATGTAGCAACTTCTTTCTGAGACAAAAATAGTTTTAATGGAAGCGTTTCACTCACCAAAAAGTTTTCTAAAGCAGTTGACAGGAGTCTCCACATTCTCTGATGCCTCCGCCTCCAACAGTGTTTCTCCTAAATTGACCTAAATATACACCAGAATGTTACCCGTAACTGTTTAGTGCTATTTACCCTAGGTTCAATTGTCAACATACAAGAGTTATGCCATCATTACATACCCCATGTTGGACCACAGACTCTGGAAAGCGCTTAAGAAGAAGGAGCAGCATCTCTGCCTTCTCCAAAGTGTTGAAACACTGCTCTGTGGCTTTCAGTAGCATCTCACACTGCACACGGCCAGGCAGTGTCTCAAAAAGCCCTGGGGGAGATAAACACACGCACGTAAAGAAAATAAACAGTCTTCAGATTTCCAAAATCAACACTGTTCCACCCACACTTCATTATCACACTCCTGATAGTAAGATTGCTGTAATGCATTGGTTCCCAACCTGGTGGTACCAGTAGGCCTAGATCTCAGCATTTTACACATTTATGTGAAATGTTTAGATTTTTATTCAAGATATAAGCCTAAACTAATATAAAAGAATCTCACAGATAAGGGCCCGGTGAAGACCTGAACACAAGCTATATTCACAGAGCCATCACTCTCTTCTAAACAGCCTTGTCCTGCCTAACAAGTGTGCACTTAAATCAACCAAAAAGCCAATAGAACAATGGTAAACATCAGGGAGAAGAAACGATACCAATACTACTCAGTTTTTGAAAGACTGACACTACACTGCAATACTGACTTTAAGATGTAGGAAGTAGCAAGAATAGTTGGAAAAGTGCCAGGGAGTTTAATTTGCATGAGTAGATGCTGCATACTAATACGTACTACAAATACTGAGCACTATGTGTGTATTAATTACAATACGTTACAATATGTATTTAAAATTCATAATCCCAAACGTAGCAACGGCAGTATTATTAGTGAAGGCTGTAATAGTATATGATAGGTAATGTTTACATGTTCTTTAAATAGAGATTCTGCTGCAAAAGAAACTACATAATACAGAGAATGACAAACAAATATATCAGAAAAACACATTTATGATGGAGGAAATAGTCTGTTAGTTGTAAAGCTCATCAGTTGTTCTGTACTGTTATTGTTATGTGTGGACTATAATATGAAATATCTATAAAATACACCACTTAGTCAGGGGTTGTCAGTTTTCCTAATAATAGAAAATGGGTCCCTTAAGGACAAAGGCTGGGAACCACTGCTGTAATGTATACTAATATGTGCATGACATAACAAGGCAGTTGAACTCACCTCGTAGGAACTGTGCATGTTTGTCCTGGGAGTCACTGCGCAGGGCAGCTGTGATGACACTGATCTCTCGCCAAACAATGGGCTGATCTGGAAAGTTTATGAACCTGAAGAATGGACAAATCATTAGCAACTGAAAGCTTAGACTCTGCAAAGGACAAACCAGTACCACAGAACAGCACATTGTAACTCACATGTCATACAGCAGTCTACCTGCTGATGCTGTCCTCTCTGCATTGCGTTCAATGATGTACATTTCATACTGTGAAGACATGTCACACACCTGATGATGCTTGTCCTAGCTATTTAGATAAATGCATGTCGGTGGTTTGACTTGAAGCAGGGTATTTAAAATGCTTAATGTTACCTGTATGTTGAAATCTGCAGGGTAAAGTGTCCTGGCTGTGATGAGCCAGGCTTTAGCCGCACAGGGATCATCAGAGACCAGCTCCCGGGCTCTCTTCACCAAAAACTCACAGTCTTTTTGCGCTGACATTTTATATTAATATTGCTTTCAGTGCTGAAGTGGATAAACTAGTCCCACGCACAGTCCAGGTTGTGGTTTAATGTTTTACACGCAAACGTTTGGTGGATAAATTTCAAGTGCAAGCTAGCAAGTTAGCCAACGTTAGCATTAAGCTAAAGAGAGCTGCTCTGTGCACAATGTAAGAATACAGCTAGCAGCACATAGCTAGCCGAGTTTCAACTGACATCCATGACCATGCCCTATTATTCAATTATCTCGTATACATTTAACAAAATATAAATATCAAGAAGAAAAGAGCAGCTAAAAGCCGTTCTGAAATTACAACTCAAAGCTAAGCCTTTATTTACCGACACATTCTCCAACGTTACGACAATGACGTCACACCATGGTCGTAAATGCCGCCGCGTCCTGCTTTACGGCCAACTTAACACCGCGAAAAATGGTTCTTTCTAAGCTTTTCATTAAATGATGTAAACTATCTACATGTTACATCGCACAGTACAGTGAAAGAAGCTCTGTGAAATCAGTTGTATCACTAGAAATGGACTGATGCTACGGTTGTAGTCCCATCCACACACTATCAGAGTGCGCATGCGCCAATAATGCAATGCTGCGGTCACCTGCCGCTGCCTGGGCTGCAGACACGACCTACAGTTGTGGCCCGTTTCCTCTGCAGGAAACTGTACTCCACCTGTCCAGAGGCAGGACAGCGTCTGGCGTAAACAGCAGGTAAAGACCAATTTATGAGCCCTGCAGTTGTTTGAGAAACAACTACGAGACGCTTTTGGAAATTCAGTTGTTTGGTAACGAAGTCTCCAACCAACCATCAATCAACCCTTGTCCGTTTTGACTCTGATGATGCTAGCGCTTAGCATGCTAAGCTGACTTCTATTTTGGTGTGGTGTACAGCCATTATATCCGGCCCTGTTATCGCGTCCTTTCTCTAACTTAAACATAAATCTTATTGACTGTTATGAACACAGCCGAGGAGGCCATGTCACTGTTGGGCTAACTGACGTTAGCTAGTTTACCAGTTGGCAGTTGGGCGTCTAGCTAATGAGCTAAGCACGTTAGCCCGTCGATGATTTGTTGATTTTAACCAGCTATTCATACAGTAAGTAATACTGCTGTGTGTCTTCTGTGATAATGGTGCGGTTTAGTGATATTAACCCCTTATATCTGTGTCAGCCAGTTGACAGGGAGCATGTTAGGACAACAGGCATGACACGGCAACGGTTCACAGGAAGCGTTATACAGAGGGCGTGTTCGCGGAAGATTTAGTTATGGAAAAATATCGGATTACGTAATGTGGTTGCTGTTGTTCACCCAAATCCGTTGATATAGCCAAAGCATCGATATCAAAATGTGGTTGTTTTCATATTTTAATGTTATTCACAGTTAAAAAAATATATGCTCCATGCAGCATCAAAACATGACATAGCAAAATAACCCACATACAGGCGTGTAAAATAAGTCCCTCACTCTGAATGTTAAAATATTGCTTGTGAAAGGTATTATTATCGCAAGTATTATATATAATATAAATGATGAAATGTAGTTGCTGTTTAGGATTTAAAATTGTAAAAGCAGTCTTGAATGTTTGCAGACAAACAGAAGCAGTTGTTCTGCAGAGTAACTTCAGCTGTCTTTAGTAGTTACCTCTGAAATATTGTGGAGGAAACTGTGCAAAGTCTCTCAACATGGAGCTTAAATGACACCAGAGGTACAGTACATTACATAACAGGCTCTCAGAGGTCAGTAGCCATGTGGCAGCATGGTTTGTCAAAATGACCTGGAACTGTTTAACATGATTCTTTTGAGTGATATTTTGATTGGTGCACTGTGACCTCCAACGACCTCAAGGCTTTGCCACCACTATGCCTCCTCAGTCTATATTTAGACAACTCCAAGACAACATGCTTTATTTACTAAGCATGGTTAGACTCCGAATTTATGTTTTGGAAGGATCTTGTTTTCATTTTAGCAGTTTTGTTGTTGCTGTTATATATATGGCGGGGTGTGACATTATCTTCGTAAATACCTAAATAAAACCACATAAAACTTTTAATTAAAGTGTCCTATGTAGTGCTTTGTAATTTCCATTAAATGAAAAGACCTTGTGTCTTATGCCACTCATAGTTGTGCCCCCCTGCCCTGTGACTTAGCTGGCATTTATCAAATTGTATAGTTGTGTAACGACTCTTATCAGTGCCCAGTTGGTGCAGCCTTGTTGTACAAGTTGACGGCAGGTGGCTGAGGTTAAACAGTTCAATCTGTTTAAGGCAACATTTAGTGTGTCTGAGCCATTTAAACTAAACCCAGACAACTGTATCTCACAGAGAATGCTTTCACAAGATATGTTGTATCAGCACACATGTTGGCAGGTATGCAAAAGAAACTATGCTGTATTCACGTTTTATAGATTGTAGTTTTATCCATATTTGATATTTGATAGGTTAATGATTTATTTAGATTTTATTGTTTCAGTTTTATTGATGTTTATATAACATGTACACCAGCCAGCTAAAACATTAAAAGCAACGGCTGGTGAAGCGACTAACATTGATCATTTCGTTATAATGCAATGTTCTGCTGGAAAACCTTTGGTTGTGGCATTCACGTGGGTGCCACTTGATTCGCACCACCCACCCAGACACCGTTGCAGACCAAGTATACTCCCTCATGGCACCAGCACTCCCTGATGGTATCGGCCCCCCAGCAGGACAATGTGCCAAGCCACACCATTAAAAACTGCTCAGTAGTAGCCCAAGAATCATGATGAGATGGTTTTAATATTTTAGCTGACCTGTGTATACTTTTTATAGTGATCTTCCAGCCAAGTGATTGTCAGTGATGTTTGCCAAAAATATGTTCATGTACAAAAACAGCGAGGGGAATATATTATATCTTTTTTATTTACTTTCAACCATTACTATATCGTTATGATGGTGCCCTACTTGATTCCCATTTGTTCTTAACTGAAATATAGGTTTGTGTGTGTATGTGTATGTGTATGGGAGTTTCTATCAAATTAAGGCAAAAAAAAAAAGCCATATAAACAAATTTTACAAGATATAAAGATTAATAGGCATATCTGATATCTCTCTCTCTCACAGGGTATATACTTTCAAAGAGTGCAGTGCTGATGTGATGCTGGAGGAACAGGCTGTGGAGCACTGAGCTTCCCATGGCTGTTAGCACCATGGACTCCGAGTCAGCCCGGACACCTCAGCCTCAGGCTGCCCTGACTAAAGGAGGCCACACCCTGCTGCCTGCTGGATATCTGAGTGCCAGGCTGGGCACTCAAAGGAAGCACTATGTCTGCGGCTCCATTGCAGCTTTTACAAACATATTGGTGACTTTCCCCATCCAGAAGGTGCTGTTCCGCCAGCAGCTGCATGGTGTGTTGGCCACTGAGGCGGTGCGGCAGCTCCAGAGAGATGGGCTGAGGAATCTTTACCGGGGCCTGCTGCCCCCACTACTCCAGAAGAGCACTACAGTGGCCATCATGTTTGGCCTGTATGAGGACTTCTCCAGAGTCTTACTAGACCGGGCCGGTGGCAGCGGCATACCAGAGCTGTTCACTCGAAGCTTTGCCGCAGCATTGGCAGGAACCACAGAGGCCATCCTGACGCCATTTGAGCGCGTGCAGACTCTCCTACAAGACCATCGGCACCACGGGCGCTTCAACAACACAGGCCACACCTTCCGGACACTTCTGACTGAGTATGGTGTCAGGGAGTGTTACCGTGGTCTGGTGCCCATACTTCTCCGTAACGGCCCTAGCAATGTGCTCTTCTTTGGGCTCCGCGGGCCCATTAAGGAGCTGCTCCCAGAAGTCAGTAGCCGGGCAGGTCACATGGTTATTGATTTCGTGTGTGGAGGATTGCTGGGGGCAGCCCTTGGCATCATGTTCTATCCATTAAACGTGGTCAAGGCACGGGCTCAGTCTCAGGTCGGTGGACCCTTCCAGCCCTGCAGGAAAGTGCTGCTAACAGTGTGGAGAGAGAGAGGTGGCAGTGTGGTGATGCTCTTCAGAGGGGCCCACCTCAACTACCACCGTTCACTCCTCTCCTGGGGGATCATCAATGCCACCTATGAACTTCTGCTAAAGCTGTTGTAAGAGGGTGGAGGTGACGGAATAGAGCTGTAGAGGGGACAAGAAAGCAGTTAAAGGGAAAAAGCTGTATGGTGTGATGGAACCAGTTTGTTGAGAAGAAAGGATGTCATAAAGCTGATGTACTTGTTGTCTGGCACTATTTTGGGGACACTGAAGTTTCCATGACTGAAAGACAGCAATGAAGTTGCACTTCTGACAGGGGCCAACAGTCAGTGTGAGATAACCCACCTGCCATGACTATTAACTGTTGTTAAAGTATTAAAAAACAAGACACTCGCTTTAGCCTATACAAAACTCGTGCCAGGGTCCAATTGAAATGCCCTTGTTTGCTCTCTGTGCAAAAAAATGTTGATGGAGCAAACTGAACTCCAGCGTTTTGTTTTTTTTCCCCTCACAGTTTCAAGCAAAGGCTATGTGACTGGATTCTTCATATGTGCTGTGTGCTGTGGTGTTTTGTAGACAACATCTGTCTGTTTGTTTGACCAAGAGCTTTTCCTCTGTGAGGCTGTATTCTGCCACTTAACTGAAACACTTTTGTACTTTTGACCAGTGAAATTTCCCAACATCTATTGTCAATGAGAGTTTAATAAATTGAGTGTTGGTCATTTTACTTCTCTTTCTGCTCCATCTCCAGCTATTCGGCCGACATATTTATGAGATCAGAAGTTCTATTGTTGAAATGATATCTGTGATTTATATATATGTTCTTGGAAAGACACACACAGGCTATTTTAAACAGCTTCTCCTTTCACACATGACTCATCTTTGCCGAATGGGACTTAAATGTTTTGTCAAACACTGTCTTGGATTGTTTTATGAAGAGCTACTGGCATGTGTTAGGCCTATTTGAGTTTTGAGAAGTGCCCATTTGTCAGTAAAATATACAGTTACACCCAGATCTTGTCTTGTTTTTATAATATATTGGAAGGAAGAAATGTTAAACATCTGGTGCAACAAATAATCCCACCGGGAATGATTGCCCTTTTGTTTGAGATTGAAATTTTTAACGCAACCTTTTGCAGATTCAGAAAAAGACTTTTGATATTTATTTGAGTATGCACCATTGCTGCATTTGTTTATTTCTGGGCTACTGATTGTCTGTTGACTATAAAACTAAGTGCTCTCAGTGGTTTTCTTTTTGTGAACTTAAGTTGTTTTATACATGTATTTCCCTCCCTCTACTCGCTGTTTTTATATCTTCTCTCACGCCTGCCCTCCTCTCTGTCTGTAACATCTGTTGACATAATGGGCTCAGATTTCGAGCTTGAGTAGACACTGTCACCACGCAGCAGCTCTCGCTGGGTACGACAGCCCGAAGAGGAAAGGCATGCTGCTTGGACACTGAGAGAGAGACTGAACAGTAATGGTGCTGAGAGAAGACAGGGGCAGAGGGTAATGTTCAGTGGCACAAAAAGCTCAAGCTGCCATGTAAATGGATCACTTGGCCTATTTCTCCAGTTCTTTTCATCATGACCGTCCACAGTGGGCTGTTTCCTGGGTGTCTTTTCAGAATTTTTCTTAGGACTTTCCTTTGAAAGTAATACTTTAAATTGATGAGGTTTTTCCAAAGTGGGACTCCCTCACTTATATTAAATTATGCTGTTTATAATTGCCACTTTTCCTGAAGCACAAGTCACCAAATCACTATGAAATGTCAAATTAATAATTGCAACCGAATGAAATGTTTAAAATCAATCCATTAAAAATGTTGACAGTGAATAAATCTGTTATGTGGGTATTTAATGGGATAAATGTCACATTTTCTCAAAAAAAAAAACCCCTCCATTCACAAAAACTACAACAAATGATGTTTTACTTATGCAACAGCGGCACCAGTACATAATGAACTGAATTGCTTCTTTGTGTCTTATCACCACAGTGCCAGTCCTCCCTTTGACTTATACTTTATGCACCGTATTCCCTCCTTTATAATCAATCAAACGGCATCATCGTTAAAATGATTCATTGCAGTTAAGCTGAAAAGACCTCACACTGGATCACAATGAAGAATGGAGCAAACACTCAGTAGCTTCACACCTCTATCCGCTGTTTCTGCTACGTATTCGATCAAAGAAATGGCTCTCACAGCAGCTCTACACTCTCAGACCATGTTTCTTTCTGGGGTTTTTTACGTGTGTACAACTCTAGATTACTGTGTCAAGAAGTCAGACTGCAGATAATGATCAGATTAAGGGCAATCTGACATGAGGACTTTGGATCAAGGAGGGTTGAGCTGCTGTGGCTACAAAGCCTCTCTGCTCCCTCACTGTTTCCTTTCACCCCAACAAATGTCTGTCTGACTATTAGCTTGGGTGAAAGCTTAAATTTTTACAGTCAAAAATGCATTATTTAAGAATATATTTTAATAATAGGAATGGAAATGTTGCTCTCTAAATCAGATGGCTCTCTGTGAATAATTTAGAGACATTCCCAGCACCAAAATAGAGGAAGGGGACCCTAGTGCTACGTGCATAGATAAACGCTGCCTTCGTGGAAGTATAACCACTCAATGCTGGGAAGAAAATCCCACAGTAATCCTCATTAACAGTATTAGTAGTGCAGTAATGGCACAAATAAGCTATTTATACTGCCGTTCATTCTCTCTGCTGTCTGGTAAACATTCAATGTGAGGCCAGGATGTTAAATTTAATGTCTTCTTACTTGATTCATATGCTCAATATTTAGGGAGGGAGCTTACATGAATTGGAAGGTGGTACATGGAGGATCACAATCGGCTACCTCACCCTCTAAAATCATTAATATAGGTACCTCTTAAGGGTGCATTTTGTCCCCCATCTTATACGCTCTATACACCAATGAATGCTTCAGCTGGTAGTTACTTTAAATATGCAGATGACACAGCATCTGTTCAGATACTTTCCTTGAGATGGTCATAGATGTTAGGAGGGAATAAACAACAGTCCCCTCCTCAAAGACTAATGGGGAAGTTGTTGAGCAGGTCTCAATTTACAAATACCTTGGAGTTGAAACTGATGACCAACTAAGTTTCAAGGAATGCACAGGGATTAGGTCAAAGAAACTACAACAGAAGCTGTTCTTTCACAGGAAATTGAATAACTACAGAGTGGAGCCGTATCCTCCAGATGTTCGACAAGTCTTTCTCTGGAGCAGTCATGTCCAAAGTCCAGCCGGGGGCTAATTGTGGCCCGCAGACTGATAATAAACAGCCTTCAGCTTGTCTTTCAGAATACTACTCTATGATTAACAGAATATTGGTTAACCTTTTGAAACCTGAGCAAATTGGCTTGACTTGTCTCTGAAAGACATCACAGCATTTGGCTCAAGGGTCAAAGCTTTAAATACCTGAGAAAGGTGGGTGAAAGCAGCACAAGAAAAGTGATGTCTCTCCAGGTTTCAAATGGTTAATCAAGCAACTTTGTATTTTTATTTATTTATTTAATAACTTTGCATTTTTTTTGGAACACCTCATGATGGCAGTGCTATCTTTGCAGACACGCACCAAGTAGGAACTAGACAGGTGGAACTAATGTGTTTTCATAGACGGTACATCTATGGTAAACAAGCAAACAAACACCAGATATTTCCTGCTAGACTGCAGACATGGCCACAGCAAAGAAGTCAGAGTGAGGGCTGCTGCTTTTAAGGAGCAGTGGAAAGTTTTTCACTTGTAGATGAAACAATTGTATTTGTGCCATATATATGTGATTTTTGTTTTCTTAATAACCCATATCATGCGACAAGCAACTGGTGATGGGATGGTCAAGACAGTGGGTAGGATCATTGGGGTCAATCAGGTGTCTGCAACACAGCTGTACAATATCATTATTCTCAGAATGGCTGATCAGATCCTCAGCGATCTTACCCATCTTCTCTATCTGATATTCCAGAGGAGTAGCAGGTCAAAGAGCAGACTCCTGCAGCAGAAAATTAGAACAAGGTACAGCAAAACATTCCTGTCTACAGCAACTGGAGTACTAAATGAAGGACAGATGTGCACTTATACTCCTAAGTGTTTTGGTGTATGATGTACTTTATGTTTTTAAACGTGTATGACCACATGAATTTCCCCTTGTGGGATAACAAAGTTTGCCTGACCTGACGTGAAATTAGCTGACAACTGGTTCACAGACACAACCCAAACAACCAGACGTTCACGATCGTTAAGGTCAATGTGTAATTTATTCCCAAACAATACATTTCTTGGTACATCGACTTCATTTTACGTGGGTACGGAAAAGTGACTGCTCATGTAGAAACACAATGTCCTCTTTGAAAATGAAATGTTTTACCATACAGAAACAAAACAAGTAGGTGACAGGCACTCTTCACGCTTTGGGCCTGCTTGATGAAGTACTAGAGATGCTCCTGAGACATACGGTATGTCTTGATGTTACGATGGACACTGCTACTGGACATTACCTCCATGGCAACTGGAAGCTCTGAAATCTCACACATGAGAACTGCCTTTTTATTTTTTACGCACAGCCACCTCGACAAAATGTCACTCACTCATCTGTTTGGAAGATTAAATATACTACCTGTCTCCTCGCCAGCTGTCTCGAAACCCTTAAGCAGTCTTTACTTCGGTTAATCCCCTTATCATATTTGTATAAGCAACTGCTGGCTTGATTACCCTCTTGTTCTCGTAGGTGGCTCAAGTAAATTCCCCCGATCGGATGGCTCATCAGATGAGTTGACATCATGTGTTATGGACGAGCTATTTAGTGAACACTGTACATCAGCAAACTGATCGAGCAATGTATTCCTTTTACTGACAATTCACAGACATCAGTATAGACAGGAGTCTTTATATTGACAAATGCTAATGCCATGCAACTTTGCACAATGTTGCAATCCACAATGCAGTAAGTTTTCCCAAAACAAGACAAAAAGCCAACATTCCAAACAAAGAAAGCACCCATTATATTCAGACAAACATAATGCAGCTATTGTTGTTTTTCATGTTAGCACAAAAAAACAAAACAAGGATACAGTATGTGGGGGGTGAGGAGTTTATGTTTGCATAGCCATAAACTAAGGTAGAGACAGAAAAGGACACAAAGATATAAATGTATATCTACAGTTTTGACCCCAGCATACAGCAGTCAGTCCATCTGTCCGTCAGTATGTTATTAATAAGGTGGTGCGCCCAAAGAGGAAACCGTAGTGGGGAACAGTTGTGGCTCAGTGTTTTAAGACTTTGGATCTTTGCTACATCTGGACATAGTTTAACAGTCACCCTTGTGCCTAGTCAAAAACTTTTTTTCAACTACATAAATAAGGTCCCCTGTTTTGCTTCCTGGGCCTCATCCACACATTCCCAGAAAATATATATGTAATGTCCTTTGGATGAAAACTAGATTAATGTTATAATACTGCATACGTTTGGGTAATGGGAGTATTTCCAAGAGGCATTCACTCAGAGTCAGTCAGGACAAGGGAAAGGGTAGAAAAAACATTTTACACAAGGGTATGTGTCTCATAAAAAGGTGCAATCTGTAACAGTCAAAAGTGCTCTCCCTGCTTTGTAATGGTATTGTTTCATATCCCATTAACATGTGGCTGTAATTTTGAAAAACTAAATCCTTAAAAAGGTGCACATATAAAACAAATCAGTTAATAACTGTATTTTGCAAGTGTGATAAAGTCTGTATTCTGTCAGTAAAACGTACTGTTATACTAAACTTGAAAAATGACACTTTACAGATTACACCTTGTCGAGTGGAGAAACCTTTAAAGCAGCAATAGATAACATAATACTGTCTCAAAGAGAAGGAAAAATAAAAATTCCAGTGACATCCATAGTTGTTTTTTTTCACCAGAGACCTGCACGTCACAGACCATGGTGCAAATATTGTAAAAATAAATACATAAATACATACATGGGTAATCCATCCTTACATACATACACATATTGTATCATAAAATAAGAGAAATATAAGATAATTATAAAATTCGTATGTACAAATGCATAGTCCATATGCGTCCAAGAAGAGGCCAAGCAATGAAGTTTCCTCTCTTCGTTCAGGGTTTTGTTTATGTGTTTTCCATGTGGGTATGTGTACTGTGGGTTAGAGTCTGTGTGCTGTGGTGTGCATGGCACTTACTGTACAAGAACACAGGGGTTACACACCAGATCACTCTGTGCTGTTTCCTCTTGTCTCACTTCTACAGTCAGTGGGTTATTAGTGGGTAAAAGTTCACAGGTCAAAAGTTGAGAGGTACGTGACCAGGCGTGTTCACGGTGTCTGACGTGCGTGTCCGGAAGAGCTGTGTGAGTGCGAATACGGACGAGATGAGGACAGTACAGCGTTTGGCAAGTAGCCTCACTCCATCGCTCTCCCCCTGACCCTGTCCAGACCCAGTGAGGCCCACACTCTTACCCCCAACCCCGGCACCAGTTCCAGCTGTCTCAACAGCTAAAACAAACTCTCGGTACAGACCTACTATCTCCTTTAGCTTGTCCATGGCCTCCTGGCTGTCATCGTCCTCATCCCCGAGGACTGGACTTGCATTATGGCAGATGTCACAACCAGGGCAGGGGTTTGTTCGCAGGCAGGCTGCTGACAACTGAACCAGGGCACTGAAGCTGTTAGATAAAGAGCGTAGGGCTTCATCAGGAGCCCAGCCTACACGTGTGGCCCGTTGACACCCAGATGCCAAACGTCGAGCCTCTGCCTGGAGAAGGCTCCTCTCGGCCTCTGTCATGGCAGCGGTGCTTGTCCCAGTGCAATTTGGGTCCGGTGCTGGGGTATTACTGACTTCAGTTCCATTGTGATTCAGGTCAGGCCCTCCTTTAATGCCTGTGATATCCTGCTTTGAGTCTTGACATGATGTTTGTTGGGATTGTTCAAGTGCCCCCCTTTCTAATACCAGCAGAAGTTGGTCTATATCTTGACGTAGGGAGGCAAAACCTCCCTTCAGTCCACCATAATTCTTATTAGTAAGTGAACGAAGAGGACCACCAAATGAGTTTGTAGGAGAAACCGGACGGGAAACTAGGGGACTAAGTTCAGATGAGGCAGTGGAGAAAGTGGAGAGTGGGCGGGGGTTATCCCTCAGCAGTGACAGAATATTGGGCTTTGGAGAAGGTGTGGTAGGAGAAGAGACAGGTGCGGGTCGGGCAGGTTTGGGGCGTGTGCGGCGGGAGAACTCATAAATGGTGAGCTCTTCATCGAAGCTTATACCATCCTCAGTGTCACCACTGAAACAGTTAGCGTAAACGGTCCGACAGCCACAAGCTTCCCGGTGCTGCTGGGGAGGAGTAGTGTCAGCAAGTGAGGACGTCGGTGAGTCACCTCCAATTTGCATGCTGGACACACCTCCCAACCCCACTGCTGAATGGGGCCGTGACTGAGGCTGCTCTGATGAAACATTTCCACTGTGTGCACTATTCTCTTTAAAATTCAGATTAGGGTGGGAGCCGTTGGTCCCACTGCCCTTTTTCATGTGTGAGGTCACATCCTGTGCCTCTTTAATGGTGGCTATGACAACCTCAGCTCCATCCTCTAAAATGTCCCCTTTCCCTCCTGGTTTTGAGGTAACAGTCTCTTTTTCCTTGACAGGCGTCTTGTTTAAGTCTGATAAACCACTCGCTACAGACAAACCAGAGCCGAATCCAGAAGTGTCTCCATTGATGGAGCTAGTGGAGGGGTAGTCAAGAGTTCCTAAAATCTCCTGGGAACGGGTCATGTACCAAGGCAGCGCCTGGATCTTCCCTCTCAGGGCAGAAGCCGGCAGTCTGCCTCCCAGGCTGGAGGAGCTGGTCCTCAGGTCTGATCCTGATCCAGATCTTCCAGGCTCTCTGATTTCGAGGCCCCCAACACCTTTGGAGGTGGTTGATGTGAGGGAGGTTGTAAGGGTGAGAGGTGCATCTGTATTTTTGGGTGACAGGCTTTCATGACTCAGAGAAACCCTCCGGACGCTGCCATTACGGCTGCTCCAAGGGTGGATTCCATTTGGTGGACTGACGCTGTCCTTAAATATCCCTTTGCTTGGATCAGTTGGGGTGACAGGAGAGCTAGCAGGTAGTGACAATGGGTGGAAGGTGCTTGGAGAAGTGGGTTTGGGGGGCACTGGAGGGGGAATGGCTAGCTTTGTACCTGAATTAGAGCGAGGGATAGGGGGTAGGTTTGGTGGCTTTTTTGCGGATAGGGCAGTCCCATTGTTTTTCTCCTCAACTTTAGGAGTTTCCTTTTCATCAGGAATAGATGCTTTGTCACTGGAAACAACATGTGTGGTATTCTCATGTGTCAGAGCTTTCTTCTTTTTGGGGCTGTTTTCTTGCGTTTTTGTCTTTTCCTCAGTTTGTGGTGTTGTAATAGGTAGTGGCTGCTTGCTGTACCGTACCGCTGTGATCAGGGGTGATGACAGAGGCAGTCCACCTGACCCTGATGTGACAGATTTGAACTCCATGGTGTCTGGCTCCATTTCCAGAAGTTCAGAGGACAGACGTCCAGAGGCATCCCCATTGCAGTGGGCATACGATCTCCCATGCTGAGGGGATTTGGGAGGAATGATCTGAGGTTTGGGAGGCAGCTGGGGCTTAGGTGCCAATGGTGGTTTGACCTTAACTTCAGGTTTTTGAGATGGCTTTGGTGGACTTGGCTGTTGGTTGGGAAGTTGATTTGTGGGGCCTTTAAGTGTCTCCACTTCCGTCTTGACTTTAGAGGATTTGGCTTTATTGGCAAGGGGGGAGGATGGCTCTTTCCCCGAGACAGCTGAAGGACCACTCCAGCTTCCACTCAGCCGATTAGCATTCCGTCGGTCAGCCAGCTCAGCGTCTGTGAGAGAGAGAGAGAGACAAATCAAAATGAAAGTACAGAAGGAGAAAGGCATCAGTGGATTTATTAACAAATCTTTCCCTCACCTCTTTTAATCACATTAATGTCTCAGTGTTGTCACATGTTGCCATTACATAAAAATCTCAAACATACTACCATAAACAAAAGACCTCTACAAAAATATGACAAGGACAAATTGCAAAGTCATAACAAACATGCTGTAAACAAACCTGATAGATCGGGAACAGGAGGAGTAAATCTCTCCTGTGCATCAAAAAACTCATCTTCAGACTCTGAGGCAGTTTCTTTGACCAAAAGAGCTGGTTTCGGATTGGGAGAAGGTGTCAGGAATAGACTCTCTTCATCCTTAGAGAGGCGCTGCTCAGCCTTTCCTGCTTTGCTGATAGGCATTGAACTCGTCCTTAATGGGACTTTGGGAGGGATCTTTTTCTTTCTTTTAATGGGTGATCTTTGAAAGGGTATGCTGTCAATCATTCTCAAATCTCTTGAACTAGGGATCTTAGAAATGCGTCTAAGTCCCTCCACTTGCCGCTCCTCCTCCTCATCATCATCATCATCATTGTCATCATCGCTGGTAGCCTCAGGCGGGCTAGGCAGGAAATCAGCCTTGGAGAGCTCAGCAAAGCAAAGGCAAGAGTTGTCATTGCCACGGTAATTGAGGTTTGTGGGTCGCAGGGGCCCTTGATGGCGTTTTGGCTCCAAGAGGTAGGGGTGGTGAACGTCCAGGCTTGGTAGATCCTCGCTGGTGCGTGGTCCACGGATTGCATCCAGACGAGTTGGGGCTTTGGCAGCGGCACTGCTCTCCTCCAGGGCAGCACTCAAGGAGCCACTGGACAAGCTGGAGAAGCTGCTGGTGACCCGTGGGTCAGTGTGGTACCAGGTGGTCTCCAGGTTCATTTCTTCATCCATAACACTAAATTTACGCAGACCACTTCCTGTTGCTCCTCTTTCTTCTTCACCCTCATTTTCCTTACCTTCTGTTGTCACTATTATCTTCACTTCCTGTTTGCCTTTGTGCTCCTCCCTCTCTATTCTCTCCTCCTCTCTCCTCTTCCCTTCCTCCTCTCTCCTCCTTTCTTCCCAGTCCTGACTTGCTGGGTCCGGCCGTTGAGAATCCATTGGGTCATCCTCATCTGTTGAGTCATCTGAGTCACTACAGCAGCGGGACACATAACCTAATAATACCACAAGCAACAAACAAGCATTGTAAACCAATATGTTAGTAAACTCGTAGAGCAGAATATGTTTTAAAATATGATGATATTTCTTGAGTGGTTTTTCTAACGGTACCCGTACTGGCTGGTCACATATGTGAAATATCTATCAAATGGCCAAAGCCAGAAAGCTAATGTTTTAAGTTAAACAGTTTTTGCTCACTTGATAGGGATTCATAGCACACGCCCTCTATTACGGCGAACTTCCCACACACACCTTCTTCAGCAGGAATCCGGTGCACCCTCACTTTTGGGCGCCCCAGACGGAAGACATTGACACTGGGATCCACTAGAAGTTTGCAGTAGCCTCCCAGCAGACACCCTAAGTCTTTGGCTGCCAGAGAGTCCATCAGTAAGGCAAATGGCTGTAAGGGGGAGGGCATTGCAGAAGATAAGGTAAAGTGATTAAAGCCAAAGGGGAAGGGAGAAAAGGCAATGGAGGGGGAGAAAGAGGGACAGAGAGTCACCTTTGAGTTCAGTGAATTAGCTTTATATAGCTACCACACACCCCCTTAGGCTGCGTACTGTTTGTGTATTGGAGGAGAAATGCTTGACCTACATTTACTCTAGCGTGAGCTTCAGCGTGAATATGGTGAAGTGAGTGAATATCCATTTTTTTGTTTCTGTGTCAGTGTATGAGGGCCTACATGTTTATGAATAATAAAGTGAAGTACCTCGATGTCTGCCCTACCTTCATGTCGTGCAGTGAGATGCGCAGTAGGCTGACTTTGTCCGACTCAGAGAGCAGCTCCACTCGGCTGATGCTGCTGAACTCCACCAGTGTAGAGATCACATTGAGCTTGTGGTTGATGACCTGACTCATCCCATACTTGGCTCCCACCAGCAGGCTGACCAGTACCTCCCTGTCCTGAAGCTGAGTTTGGTTGAGAGTAAGTAAAGGTATGTAATGACAACAAAATGAGCAGAAAAGAGGAGGAAGAGATGGAATAAGGAGGAAAGGCGAGAGGCGCAAATGTGTTCTGAGAGGAAAGATACGTTCCAGTAGTCAGAATAAATTATTGGCATTGTACGTTTCTGCAAATCAGAGATAAGTTCCATTTTTACATTTCACACCTATAGCAGTTCAGATTATATGTATATGAGCTGAGTTTCTCAACAAGAGTAGTGGGGGATGGTGGACAGCTGCCAAGCCATAGACAGCAGCAGACCACTGTTCGAGACCATAAGAAGCAGGCATTTTATAACTTGAGTTGGGCTGTGGTCAATGTATCCTCATACAACGGTTGGTATAATATCTAGACTGTTAATACCCCTCTAATGGCATCATCACGGTATGCACTTAGGGCAAAGTTACATAGGTTGGATTTAGGTAAGTTAAGTCATTTAGGTTAAGCACGTAAAGTTTTGTAGGATGGATTTAGAAAAAGAAACGTGGTTGGGCGTCATTATGTTACGCACTTAATGTAAAGTTATGTAATTCACATAAAGTTACATCGTTTGAGTTTAGGGAAATAACGTTACATTGGTTAGGTTTAGGAAAAGAAATATAGTGAGAGTGTACCTTAAAATAACTCAGAGCTCACTTGATTTCACACAGGACACAAACACTAGTCTCCTGGGGTAAAGTCCTGTATTTGTTTGACTATCCACCACCACAATCTGCCTCCTTACACTGAGTTTTGCTGCCTTTTTTTGGCAGTTTTGCAAGATCCAGAGTGAAAGGGGGATGACGTGCAGCAAAAGGCCACTGGTTGGAACCAAATTGAAATGTAAAGTTATATAAAACACATAAATGTTACATATCCATGGTTTGCACAAATGTACAATGCCAACATTCATTGTAATGTTTGGGTGGGAAACATAACATCTAGGTTTATATTCAGCTGAATTTGTCAAGCTTTTTGAATGTTGACATGTTATACAGACCCATGACTGAATTCAAGTCAAGCTGTTACATGTTATATCTCTTCACAAACAGACCCACTAGGTGATATCAGGCTCTTAACCCTTACCATCATGGTAGCTGTGTAGGACCGTCCCCCATATGAAATGAGCTCTCCAAGCTGAGTGAGGTAGGCCAACCGAGCCTGAGTTGCAGAAATGACCTAAAACACAGCAGTAGACAAAGAAGAAGAGAGAAGAATAACACTGAGGCAGACAGTGAGGAGACAGAGTGAAAGAAAACCGGGGTGGATGTTATGGTTGACTCACTGACCAAAACAATTCTCTCCACAAAGAAATATGCGCCACTCGTTTTCCCAGAAACATTACCCAATCCCCAGACCTGCTATTCCCTTTTTTTAATCATCCTCCCACCCACCATATATCTTCCTCCCAACCTGCTGTCTCTTTACCACCACTTTAAACCTCAGGGAGATTAGCAGCCACAGAAGTGTCAGCTAAAAAGTGCCCTAAAGCCACTACTAAACTGCCACTATCCATCCACCCATCCATCAGTCTGTATCTACCTTCTGGCGAGGCTCTAGCAGGGACTGGATCTTTTTGAGGTGGTAGCTGATGGCTTTCCTCAGGTCCTTCTCCCTCATGTTGCTCAGCAGTGTGGGAGAGATGAAGCTGTCCATGCCAAACTCCCTCCTGTCATCACCACACACAAACACACACAGGAATGAAATTGGAAATTGGAAGCCAAACGGAATTACCCGCCTTGCTACGTGATTTAGTTTTCCCAAAACCAATAAATTGGTGCAGCATTTGAAAGGTGGAGGGAGCCAGGGACTTATAAAAAAACAGTAAGAGCAAGTGTGGAATTGTAGGTAAGAGACATGCAGTATAATGTAGCTGATGTTAGCCTCATGAGCTAGCTGGCATATATGTGTTTACATCATAGCAAACACTGGCCTAAAAGTGCAGCTTAATTTTTGCTAAAACACCAAACCATACTTTAATTGTGTCTTGTCTCACTGACTATTTGTCAGGTTACTACAGAAATGAAATACACTATTAAGGTGAGGGTAAGGCTGACATTAGAGACTGTTTGTTACTTATAAGAGGGGAGGGGGTGGTGCAAACCCGCGGAGGTACTTAAAAAGATTTTTAAGCATTGGTTAGGGGGTTATGTTTTTAGATTTGGCTTAAGAGAGGGACATTCAGCTTTAAATGATTATATTTTGTATTTATCTTAAATACCATACCCTCAGAACCCCAAAACCAAGTGGGTTCTAAAGGCATGTTTTCTTTAAAAATCCTCAAAATCACACCATTTATTATCAGGGAGGCTCAAAGAAAAAGATATGCAGGTCCAAGGAGGGTCATGATATATATAAAAACAAACAAAAAAACAAACACACACCCCTACTCTGATAAGTAAAGTACAGTCCCTTAGCTTTTCTGCATAGCTAGCCATAGTGTTGTGTCACATTCCTGTGTTCCCAAGGCTTTATGTTCCCCAGGTCTATATAGCACATAATGGAAACCTAAAAAATTATGTTCCCCAGCTCTGTATTTGCTTAATATGACACGGGCTACAGTTAAGGGACTGAATCATGACTCTGACAGTCATAAAATTCCACTGGACTCTGCCTTAGTGGTACGTGCTTTACCTGGTGAGCTACTGGGACGCCCTATTTTTGTGTAGAGAACAACTCCCAAACATATATCAACCCTAAATTTAAAATAATAAGATTTAGTCAAACAGTTAATTACACAATTAAAATAGAGAAGAAACCAAAAGATGAAAAAAGGAGAAAAATAATTATCAAACACTTGCCATTTCCAAACAGGTTAGGATGAGGAAAGAGGTTAAGGGTCAGGTTAGTTTACAGGTACAAATTTGACCCAAACACGATAGGAGGGTTGATGTGTGTGAACAGTACTTGGTAACATAGGACCCTGGGAACATAACTGCACTCCTGTAAAATTCAGTCACGTGGCACAATACATATAAATTGTCACAAATATTCAGTTCCAGGTTTCATATCTGAGATCAGTAAGCCTGCCTATCAGTAAGTAAGCTTGACTTTTTTACATTAAATCCAAATTAAGACTTCACTCATGAAAAAAAATCTTAAAAAGCACACTGATTTTTGTGGAGCAGACATATCTGCTGATTTTTATTTTTTATTTTTTAATCTTCCCAGCACTGCCACTAGATGATACTAAACAGTCACATTTTAACGGAACTGCAACCATGACTGCATCATCACTTTAATCTAAGGCAAAAAAAGCCTGCGTCTGCGAAACAGAGTATTTATGACTGCAATGACGCATATAATCATATTAATCTGAGACCAGTGCGTCAGAGAGGTGGTCTTTTGGGAGATGGATCTGTGCTTAGGTGTGTCTTTGCATTTGAAGCTTGGTGGGAAGGGGAGAGACAGCGAAAGACAGAAAGACGGAAACACCTAATAAGAAACTTTTGCTCCACTCACAGGAATTAGAACACACCCTTGTGCACACACGCACAACATGTTCCAATCACATTAATAGATTAGGCATTTAGGGTGCACCCTTATCCCACACAAATTACAATGACTGCAGCTGTAGAGCGAGCTCAAGCTCTTAGATCATCATAATTAAACCAAATCTATAATGAGGAGTGCTGGAGTCCAGACCATAGTGTCCCACCAGTGTGACCCTAAAATGACATGCACACACAAAGTCACACAAACACATATGACTCACGTAATATTCTTGATAGAAGCCCTGGTCTGTCCACAGCTATCTAGTCTTTCGTGCATGTGCAGGGCAGCCAGGCGGAGTGCAGTGTTACACTTCATCTCTACTGCAAAACGCTCCTGCAGCACGTCCCCAACACTCTGGAAACACACACAGTCACAGCATAATGCACATAATGCATGCAGACGTAACAAATACACATGCACATTACAGTAAACATACTATTGTACACCTGAAATCATAGCATCAGATTTTTACAGTAACTTGTTTATTACACCAGCATACACTTAAAGTCAGACATTGCAAAACACACATCTCGTGAGCATCTTTATAAGTAAAACCAACACCGGGACACCCAGAGTGTCACTCACACAGCAAAAACAAACACAGCAGGAAGCAAAGATTCCTCAAAGAACAATAAATCAACATGACACAAGTGGCTCTCCCAGTGCTTTACTGTGCAACACAAATATGCAAAGACAAACTGTGGCTTTGAGGCTTTTAATCCAGCGTTGAAATATAGTCTCAGAGTTGAGCTACATCACAGCACGTATCTGACTGTACGCAGGAGCTCTTTGTTAACTCAACAAAATGTTTACAAGGTGATACAAGGCCACAGTAATACATTGTATTATATAAGATTAGGAGCGTTTTGAAGTAATATGAGAAAGAAGCAGGGAGCGACTGCATGTTAACTCCAAACATTTCCTCAACTTTGATTCAGGCTCTATTTTTGTAACTTTTCTGGAGCAGGTTTAGAACACTAGAGCAAGTTGCCAGATCTATTAAATATTGGATACAGCTACATTTGGCAAGTGGGAACAGAGGTTTATTTTTATTATATGAACATTTGGACTTGCTTTCCACATGTAAGTAAGGAAAAAGGAGTCTTCTGATTGAGGTTGAATGACAAATTCTCTATTCTACTGTAGCCAGACCCATCTCCACAGCACTGTGTCAGTGCCAGAGAAAGGCCTGGGAGCACACATTATCATCCTGCTAAAGGGGAAAATGCTCTGCTGTGTTTGTATTTCTTTAAACCAATCACAACTGTCTTGGGTGGCACAAAGACCGAGATGCCCTTTTGGAGGAACGTTTGCAAGTAGGATGGCGAGCACTGCCATTAAAATGGCTCCATAAAAGTAACAGACATACATCACCTGTGTGTATGTCTGTATGTGTGTGAACTGGAACAGATCAGTACACTGGTGAAGTATGTCACTGGCACATGTCGCCACCAGGATAAAAATATGCGGCAAATCAACTCCTACTGGTTGTGTCAGAATACAGATCAAAATCAGTCATGAGACACGGCGTCTGGGCTTTCCCGAAGGTGCATTCACAAGTTGTTTCACTTGTTGTGGGTCAGTTCACAGAAAAACAAAGCAGGCACGCCTTATTGCACCATCCAAATCTTCGTCAAAACTTGCCATTTTCAGAGCGTAGATTGTTAGCTTGGACGCTGTTGTTGTTTCCCGTAGAGAAGGGGATTTGGAAACGACATCATGCAGATTGTGGAAGGGCGGGGAGAAAGCTGGCCTAAATCAGTCGGCCAATGGCAGGTTTACAGCCAAAGTCTGCAACCGATGAGTCAGACTACAAAGCCTCTAACGTGGACACAGAAGGAGGCAGATAGAAAGTTGTACTGTAGATGAGAGAATTAGCTTCTCTGACCTGTAAAAAGAGGTACTCAAAGGTAGAGGGGTCATCCTGCAGCAGGTCCACGGGGTCTCTCGGGATGAAACACACCCTGAACAGACATCTGTAGTCATGGGAGTCTTTTTTCTGCACCACCTGGTGACGACAAAAAAAATAGAGGTATAAATATGTGCACAAGCTCTAAATGTAAAAGACACTGCATCCACTCTTAGCTGGGTAGTACCCTCCTGTCAGTAGGTCTACTGTTATGCTTAAACATTGCATTAAGGTAAATTACACCTTATATGAACTACAGTATGTTTGTGTGTGGATTTGTGCAGCCATTGTTTCCTTCACCTTCTGTATGAGCTCGTCTTCGTGCAGCAGCAGCAGCTTAGTGATGCTGTACTGTTGCTCTAGCACCAGGGCAAAGTACTCGATGGCCCGGATGGACAGTTTATCCTTTAGAGTCAGCACAATGTCCTGGAATGGTGAAAAACCAACAGTTCAGGCCCCCTTAGACAAACATGTTTCATCCCTGTCTGCTGATGGCAGATGGTCAAATCTGATCCCCCCTCTCAGTTTCCCTTTGGCTGGGAATACAAACTGTAACAATAATAATGTGCTCATGAAGACGACAACAGACAAGGACCAACTGGGGGTGTGTTACTGACCCAGTTATCTACCTATGATGAGTGTAAACAGTACACATCTCAGACTGCAAGAGCCTGGACTTACATATCTAGAGTTACTCAAGAAATCCAGCCCTGCTGTCCTTACAAGCTCTGAGTCACGGCACACTCTTCTCCTCACTTATAAATGTTTCATAACTACCTCCTCCAGAAGCAATATAATTAATACTTTTTCTTATTATTCCACCATTAAGAGCAGCCACAAAAGCTACAGCCTGCCCACACTCTAATACCCTTGAGGCGATCACAGCATAACTTGTGGTGTGCTTAATTACGAAATACACCCTCTCGTTTCTAGGAAGCCTTTTACAACTAGATCCACTGTTTGGTCCCATAATGCTTGTTAGAAACTGAGGGGGCCAATTATAGGAACTTCTGAGAACAATGATGTAGGCAGCACATCACACAACTTATGTCTTATTAGCTGTGTTGTATGGGTTTTGTGACATTAATGAACATATAGAAAGTTTCTTCTCATTGCCTGCTGCAAAGTGCACTAGTATCAGCCATGGATTACATGGCAGCTCCCCAAAAATGAAGCCAAAACATTTCAATTGCCCCCTGGTGGCTAGCTACATTGCGGGTCATAAACTGCGCCCCCTCCAGGTTAGCGGATGGGACCTGGGCTCATGCGGACGTCTAATAAATTTTTCCCAAAGATGGTTTCTGTCATTTTTGGCAGTTCTCATCATGTTGTTGTTCATTCAAGTGTTTCTATTCTGATACATTTAGTTTTAATAGGTTATTTGATGCTATACAAAGGGGGTTTGATGTCATGATTGACGGCTGCGTGAGACAATCAGTGTGCTTGTGATCAGTGGTGCTGCTTGGGATTGGTTGGGAGCTCAATACTGTGGAAATCACTACTGCGCAGACTCTGGCTCCAAATGACATCACCAGCACAAGATGGCAGCAGCCGTGTCCAGGATATTTTGGCTTCATTTTGTCACAGTGAGAGGAGGTGGAGACGTGTGGTCCATCTTTATACACAGTATTGACAAACATGTCAGCCACCTAAGAATGATGCTTCCACCTCTTGGGTCGACCAGCAATGAGATGCATCATCCAATTACCCATCTGCTGTTTAACATTCATCAAAAGTGGCCAAGTAGTGTGGCAGTTATGGCCCTTTAAAGATTCAGATTTTGACCTTCTATTTTCAGTATACACCCAGCGCAAATGTCCTTATAATAAGTTATAAATGTTAATTAAATGACCTCTCTCTTCTTGGGTTTAACATCTAACACATGTTTAATACACACCTTGACGGTGGTGCTGTTATCAAACTTGAAGGCCTTGGTTTGCCCATTCTCTAAATAGACTTTCAGGACGTTGGGCAGGAAGAGAAGAGAGTTTCCCTGATGGAGAGGAGTGAGAGATGTTATTGTGATGAGTCAATATCAAACGAGGGAAGATAAAACAGGAAAAGGGGGCACGAAATCTTAGAAAATAAGTCCAGAGAAAAATGATGATGTGATGGGAGTAAAGTTTTCCCACCTGAGTGTGCCCGTTGACTACCACCTCCTCTGCAAAGCGCACTTTAACTGGATTACTCCTCAGACGAGCTCTCTTCTCTGCTGACATGATGGATGACTTGGGATTCTGCAGCACAAAGACACGCGCCAGCGCCATTATGCAAGGGCCCATGAACTAAGGAAGCACACGCTTGTCGAGCTCAAACTAGTGCAATGACAATTAATTCTGAGACCAGCCGTAATCAAGCGGTCGACACGCACAGTTTTACATTTGCACATCGCGATCTAAAAGAAATGTGGAGGCCATCAACCCTGTCAGGAGACAAGGGTTTACAGTCACATGCTTGGAAACACACACAGCTTATGTTTTAATGATGAATGGTGCGATGACTCTTAGTGAATGTGTCGACGGGAGGTCATCAATGTCTTCTTTGTACTCACTGTCATGTGCCGCAGGATAGTCACATTGATACAATCCTCCAAGTCCCTGGGCGGAGAAACAAACACACACACAAACACACACAAATACACACACGCATACACATGCACACGAGAGAGATCATTATCTTCTGTCCAGCTGTCAAGCAAGCACTTTCTCCTCTGACTTTTGCCCTTTACTTGTTAAGCCCTTCTCACACACACACACACACACACACACACACACACACACACACACACACACACACGAATCATACATACACACTCTCAGAAATGCACTCCAGCAAACAAGTATGACAATGCATTTAGTCACTGGATTGACCAGACACACTGGTAGTATGACACTGGTTCCAGTAACTAAACTGACTTCTCATCAGCCACACAGATAGATAGATAGATAGATAGATAGATAGATAGATAGATAGATACCTCTGCAGCTACTCTCACCTCACGATGTTTTCCACCTGCTCTGCGCTCAAATCCTCCAGCGCTGTATCATTAATCTGCAGCACCTGGTCCCCTGGGTACAGTATCCCATCTGCAGGACTCCCTACACACACACACACACACACACACACACACACACAATGAAAAGAGTGAGTGCTTGCATAAATCAGCTGCACACGTGGGCTTGCACTTTCAGTTCAGATAAAGGGAGATATACACACCCATGTAGGCACATACACACACACACACACACACACACACACACACACCTACACACACACACACACACAAAATGACACATATGGTTATTCAACATGGCTGACTCAACAGTGTTCAGCTGAGCTCGCCAGGATGTGAGGGGTTACAGTTATTCTGGGTCTCATCCAGCTCTGCTCTGCTCTGCTTTCTCTAGTTATTTATACTCATTTGTCTTCAGGCAAGAGAGCACGACTGAGGCACAGCAGTTTCAGCTTACTCTAACACACACACACACACACACACACACACACACACACACGCCACACACACACACACACACACACACACACACACACACGCATACATAAACAAACTAAGTGTATGTATGCGTAAATACATACGCCCAACCACACATACTTTCACACACCCCGATGGACTGACTGGCAAAGCCCCGTCTGTCCCTGATTTTTGACCCACTGACGGCATCCCACACTGCTTTGTAAACTCATGTACACACACACGGGCTACACTTGCACACATACCCTCTCTTTTGCCAGACAAGCCAACCCTGCCACCCCCACCCCCACCTCGTCAAGCTTTCATGTCAGCTCTGCCAATATCCTGATCTGTGCGGTTTTTCAAGTCCCCTCCCTTCCTCCTCTTTCGTTTTCAATCCTTCTTCCTCATCCACCACTTCCCTCTTACATTCACCTCCTTGTCGCCATGACCTCGCAGACTTCTCCCACACCCAAAGGCGTCACCCCCGCCCCCCACCCCCCGCACTCTGCATGCTTTTCACACTAACTATTTCGCCATATTTGCACTTTGGTTGTTGTCTGTTGGGCTTCCTGCTGGCATCTCTTTCTATTAAATCTTGTCTCCTGTTATCACTTGTCTCTCTTTTTGGCAGCGGATGGCAATTACAGAGCTGGTGGCAGGGTGGGACACTTTATCAGCTTATTTTACAGGATAGACATAAAGGTAATGGATCAGTCTCTCCTCACTCTGTCTCTGTCGATCCCCTATTAAAGTTGCCTAAATGAAAAGTGATTGAATTTAGAAAGGATGAGCAGGTGGCTCTGTTGTGTTGTTTCTGGCTTGTCTGGCACCATGCCCGACAGTTTGAATTCCAGGGGAGAGTCAGTGTGTGTGGGTGGGTGTGCGTGCATGCGTGCATGCGTGCGTGTGTGCGTGTGTGCGTGTGTGCGTGTGTGCGTGTGTGTGTGTGAGTCAGAGAGAGAGAGTAAGGGTAAGAGTAAATCTGTTTTGCTGCGGGTGGTGCACTGTTGTATAAAGCAGGTGGCCATTTGCAGAAGGAGCAGGAAAACAAAATGCAGTTATCCACCTAGACAAGCACACACACACACACACACACACACACACACACACACACACACACACACACACCATCACCACACACCCCATGTACCTGGGGCGACGTCCCTGACCAGCAGGGGTGCATTTGTGGTGAGGATGAAGCCATGTCCAGTGCTGCTGTCCAGGACCGGGTCCCTGGTGATCTGCAGCGTCAGCTTGGCCTGGAAGTTCTGATTGGACAGACTGTTGGAGCGCTGCGACCTCCCATCGCCTAGCAACCGCTCTCTGTGGAGGTCAAACAGGGTAACAGGTTACCTGTCTGGAGACAACTTCCATCACTTTGTACAGAAAATCTAATTCTTAAATCTTCAACAAATAATCGCCCTCTTTATTTGACAAAAGCTAACGAATATTAGTTAACGTTGTGTTGCTGTGAAACTTCACCTTAGTACTAAAATTTTTACAAAACTCTATTAGATAATTTCACATAGCAAGAACAATATTCTCTGGTAGTTTTTACTTTGGGGCTGCAGATAACAAAATAATAGCATTGAAAGGGTTAGGGTGAGGGTAAGGCCATTTATTTTCTGGATTAATCAGCGTAAATTATTTTTTTCATGTTGTCTATAAAATCAGAAAATTGTGAAAAACAGGCCCATAACAATCAGCCCAAAGTGACTAATTCAAATGACCTTGCTTGTTCAGTACAAAACTCAGAGAGGTTCTGCTTAAAATGATACAACACAGAAAGACAGGAGGAAATACTTAAATTTCAGTGCGGTATCTATTAATGGTGCCATTTTTGCTTTAAAAGTGACTCAAATAATGAATCAGTTACCAAAAAAGATGACAATTAATTTCCCATCTGTTGACTAATTGACTAATCTTATCTGTTCTAAGAGACTTATTACCATTAAACAATAAGATTAGAAGGTCCCAAGGATGATGTTTTTCTGTAGGCCGACATGGGAGTTAGCATTACATTGGTTCACTCATCAAAAAGCCTGTGGGAGTTCTCTATTGGATTTTTGATTATTGCTAAAAAATAAACAAACGTTTATGATACTTAAACATTTTGTTCAGCAAGATAATCTTCACAAACGAACACCACTTTCATGATTATTGAAGCTTAAATGCATCACAAGAGGTAAAAGGCTAACATTGGGCTACAAACAAACTGACTCTGCGTGATGACATTCTATAGTTTAATTTAGCCACTTATTAGCAACCACCTTTTTTAAAATACATAAAAGCTACAAAGTTCACAATTGGGGTATTTACTGACGCATTTTATGTCGTAGAACCAAACGTACAAGTTTCTTCAGCTTGTGTTAACCACTTATTTCAGGCATCTAACCAAAAACCCCTTCAAGGCATCTGTTCACTTTAAGACGAAGACGCCATGAGTGGTGACATGCTAACTCATTCCTGGGTTTTAGGACTCATTCCTGGGGCACTCTATTAGCCTACAGCCGTGCTAGCTGCTCTGTGATGCTGTAACCTACGAGCACAAAGGTGGTTTGAGCTAAATGCTGAAGTCAGCATGCTGCTCACAATGACAGTGTGTTTACATGCTGATGATTGAGGTTTAATATTAACCAAATATTTATATGCTAACAGCTAATCAGCAGAGATGGGTGGACTTGAGTTACATGACTTTACTTAAGACAGACTCAAGTTGCAAGGGCATGACACTTGCCTGACTAATACTGATAAAAGACTCAGACTTGATGTTCTGAGAAAGATGACATGAAAGGACTTTACTTGTTTTATGTCTGCATTTTTCCAGTTATGAAAAGTTAAGTTGTGTTTTTTAAATAACTGGGTGATTTCTAGTGCAATGTGTGCAAACCTGGCAACCTCATATGATGTGACAGAGCACAAGAGGCCAATGCACGAGGCAGCAATCACGGAAGGGGCTAGTCGAAAAAAATTAAAATGGGTGCAAGGTCTGCAGCTCAGTGTTACCTAGAGAGCTTATGCTTGACCAGATCATCAGATTATCGTATGACTTCACTCGCGACTTGCTTGACCTGAGCAATGACCTAACTTCTCTTGCTTGACTTTTAGTAGGGACTCGACTTGAGTTGCTTGTGTCTCACCACACTGACTTGCTTGAGATTTGAAGGTTAAGGGTACAGTCACACTTGAGTGAAATTAACACTGGCGGATATTTGCCTCCCGTTCACTTTCATTCAGTGCAAGCCGAGGAGCAAATTAAACATTTGCTTTCAGCTGCAAATCAAATTCACATCTTCCCATCGCAAAGTTCGGCTTTGGTGGACTTTGACTGACAAAGTCGTAGCTTCAATCAATAACAAAAAAGTATGTGTAGAGGAAACAGTGATTGCTGCTGTACAGTGTTTAACAAGCTGATATTGTATGATATTAGCCATGAAAACTAAAAACTGCCCCACATGAGAGATGCTGTCTGGCTGGCAGTGAGTCAGGAGACAGACATGGGATGTAAGAAAATGGAAAATGTGCCAGTAAAAGTATTTATTAGGCACTGCCCACATTTAGCATGAATATCATCTCAGCAGGCAACGGGCTCTCACTCATGTGTGAGACTTCAGACTTGACACTTGCTCGTGACTTATTTGTGACTTACTCCCATCTCTGGTAATTAAAACATGGTACAGGTAAGGCTGATCAAAGTCTAGTACACATTTTAATGTTGACCTAATTGTGACGTTTCAAAAAAAGATCAACAAAGTTATTGCAATACGTCATCTGGGCATTCAATTTCTGGCCGAGTAGCCGGGAACCAAGAAACAGAGAACAGAGGTCACATTCATACAAACTACCGCCACATATCATCAGCTGAAACACGTCATGGGAATACACAGTATCTGTTGTGCTTAAATCAGTGGCATCCTCTCCCTGAGGCCTGCTGTCCTGGTCAGCTGGCTGTGACATGGTGAGACTTTTTCCCAAGAATGACAAACAGGGAGTTTACTGGGCTTCCTCTGCACCGCCTCCTCTGAGAAACCACTCAGCAGACAACAAGGGAATGACGGGCTCTTGAGAGCATATTTGTGGTCAACTGTGGGGTGTGCTTATGTGCGAGATAGGGACAGTCAGGTTTTGAATCAGCTATGTGTTATGCATCTGAATGTGTAGGTGTGGGGAGGGGATCTGGTGTTCGGAACAGGTTCAGAAATCAGCTTTATGCTTTTTTTAGTACATTTTTTTCTGTTTAGAGAGGTATTTCTTTCATACCACATTTCTCAGTTAAATGGCATTTGTACAGCTATATCTTAGATGATATATAGCACACCCCCCACACTCCTTCTCTATTATAGAGTCTGGCAGCAGGCCTAGAAGTGGATGATGCTGTTTTCTCTACTCTCTTCCCCAAACTGGATTGTTTAGGGTTTTTTTTCACTATATGAGTTATTTTAGTTGTTGTTGCCGCAGTGGTTTGTGTGGGGTCGGCATTTTCTGCTACTATTGGCTGTGTGGTGCCAACATTTCTACTGCATTCTCAGTTGTTTTCCCATCAAAATCTTCTCCATTTACAAACACGGATGCCAAAAAATTGGAGCAACATCACAGGAAGTGTTTTTCATTCCAACTTCCTACTTCTACAGTCTTTTTCTGAACTTTCAAAGAGGATCTTTGCCCAGAGCTCTGGCCCTTGTTCATTCTGTACCTGCTAAGCGACTCTCGGGTACGTCGTATTATTGTTCCCACCACCTGCTGCACCCGACTGGCCCTCCGAGCTGGAGACCTGCTCCTACATCGCTCCTTCTCCTCCATTTATCTAAAGAGACAAAGAAAGAGACGGATGTGAGCTGCAGACATAATCCCAACAAGCAGAACACAGAGAAAAGGAGGACGTGGGAAAAAGATGAAAGGATTTCAAGGGAGAGAATAAGTTAGAAACAGTTTAGGGTTTAGCTCTGTCTTGTTGAGCTGTGCTTCGGCTAAATTTGCATCTGCTCTGTTTTTATATTCAGAGCATGTAGGCTGCCTTGAATACGATGAATAATCAGATATGTGAACAGAGAGCAGGAAAGGCTGAGAGACAAAAAGAGAGGGGTGGAGTGTACTCAGCATGAACAACAACACATGTCACACACATTCGCTTAAATGGCCTGATTCTCAACAACAACTGCATCATCACACAATAACAAAATTCACAAGGAGTTCGACGTAAATATGCCACGATCTGCATGTTCACTACAAATCTGCAGCTGTGCACTTTCTGCTTCGCCTGCCCTTTAAACAGGGGGACGTAATGAGGAATGGAGGGCTCAGTGAAACCCCAGGGAGGCAAAGCTGGTCAGCATTGAATCCTTACCAAATCTTAAGACTTGCAACTCCCCTCAGCTGTGTTTTGTTTCTGTCAGCTAATCAATACGCTTGCATTGAGCTTGTAGAGCCTCTGATAATTCCTTGACAGGGTTTATTATCTATTCCTGAAAATATACTTTATTAGAGGTGCTGCGTTATTCATGTTCGTGTTTCTTTTGTTACATGTAACAGCAACAAAGATTTTAGGGGGCAGGGGTGCATTGTGGAATAAAATTTCAATGACATTTTGATCACTTGAAGTAGCTGCTTCATTTGTTTGCAGCATTACGGTGATAAGATATTGTTTTGATAAGATATTGTTTTGCTGCTGTCCTGTGATGTATTTCATCTGCTGCTCATGGCTGTGAATTGAACTATGTGGCAGAGAAAAGGGAGGGAAACTTTGGCAGGGACTCGAAAGAGTAGCGACCCAGACCTGATCAATACAGTTAACAATGATGAATGCGCTCCTGAAATCTAATGATCCGTATCTTGGCCTCAACAGCCAGCTGCAGAGAGCTTAATTTGATCAGCTCTCTAAAATATGGGCAAAACTTCTGCAAGCCAAGACTTTTGTGGAGATCTTAAAAGAAACACCACAGGTTTCTGGCCATCTGCCACACGTGTATGAGGCATTTTGAAAGAAGAGTAAAGTCACAGCAGCACACTCACCTTACTCTAGGCCACTTTAAGTTCTGACTTATGGGAAAACAATACACACTGCATTGCAATCAATAGATGATGACAAGCCGCACTGCTGTGAGTGATGTTGTATTCATGAGTTAGAAATACAGAAATAATTTGTCTTCTCTTTGAAGCAGGTCTAAGTCTGGGTTGTCTGTTCGCAGTTCTCAACATGGAGGTGGCTGAGCCAGCTAGAAGGTGACAGTGCTAACGCTGTTATCCAGGGGAAAACCAGAGGATTGGTGCTACACTTTTAACATTTTCCTAACATCATTAGTAACTACCATATGAGTGCAGTGCAAAGTGGCAGCAATTAGCCAGTCCCTTCAGGATTTTGCAGGCTGTTTTTGTGATTATTGGGCCCTGAAATGCCTGATTTCACAACACCATCCATCCATCCATTTTCAACCGCTTATTCGAAGCCAGGTCAGGGTGGCAGCAAGCCAAGCAAAGCATTCAAGACGTCCCTCTCTCCAGCAACAGTTTCGAGCTCCTCCTGGGGGACTCTGAGGTGTTCCCAGGCCAGACGAGATATGTAATCCCTCTAGCATGTTCTGGGTCTGCCCCGGGGCCTCCTACCAGTGGGACGTGCCCAAACACCACCAACGGGAGGCGTGGAGAAAGCATCCTGATCAGATGCCCGAACCACCTCAACGGACCCCTTTTGACTCCCTTTCAAAGCTCCTGCTCCGAGCTCCCTCTGGATGTCCGAGCTCCTTACCCTATCTATAAGGCTGAGCCCAGCCATCCTTATGAGGAAACTCATTTCAGCCAATTGTATCTGCGTCTTTTATTTTTAAATGGGTTTTTTAGCAATGGAATTGTGGGGGCAAGTGAAACTTGCAAAAATAGTTGCGATGCTGTCTCAGATTTGGAGTCTATTATTATGAGCATTTAGTGTTCCCTACAGAACTATAACCCATTTGTGGTAGTGGTGGTGGTGGGGAGCAGCACATGAACGTCCTGCTGAGCCCATTCAAACTTTTAAACTTTACATAGCCAAATCTGATTCTATATTGACATAATTCTGAGTCAGGTACAGCCCTTGTACAGAGCTCCTTTAAACAAACAGCAGCTAAAACAAATTCCAGCTCGCATCTGTCGAAGTGTTCTCTGGTTGTAGTTCAGTGATGACTAGCCTCAATCAGCCTCAGTAGTAGTAGAGCATGCAGTGTAGGTCTGTCCTTTAAGAGGATTAGAGGACCTCATTCTGCACGGGCCCGCACTGGTCAGGGTGTCACTTTAGCACCTCCCGCTGATCTGGATTGAAGCAGATTGTCGTGGATGAGGAGGGATGAGTGAGGCTAGGTAGCTGACAGCTGCAAAGTGTGATTATTGACACACCCACATCGTTCGATCACTGCGAGAAGCGTTATATAGATCATATATGCTTTCCTCACATTGTGTTGAATGAGCAGCATGATTGCATGGATGTGCATGTGTGTGCTGCAGTGCTGCAGTCAGTGGTGAGTCAGGTGACAGTTTTTGCTGTCATTCTCCTTCTTTCTCTCTTCTGTATTTTATTTTCTCCTCACTCTCTCTCTCTCTCTCTCACCCTCACTGTCCTTGCCGAGTCAGGTAGTCGTCTCCAATGACAGTCTCTCTGGGCAGCAGCAGCAACCAGACATTTTTATATACATACACATCCTGAGCACTGGATCCAGAGGTTTACTGTCTTGACTCTTTACAACAACAGCCCACCTTTTAACTTTACTAAAGCAGATTGTGTGTATTAGTGTACATGGTTCAACTCTCCACCTAAAGATAAGGTATTACACATTAAATAAATGTGGTAAGTCTCTGAAAAAGGCAGAGAAAGATATGACATTCTGTTCTCAAGATACCAGAACTTGCAGGAGCTCCAATCTCCTCCACATATTTTAAGAAAGCAGCACAATGTGCCACATTTAAACTAAAGACTGTGAGAGCGTGACTCACCGTGATGTGGCTTGTCTCTTCAGGACTCCAGAACACAAATACCCTCTCGCCCTCTGAGACATCAGCTCTGCAGCCCCTCCAGGATTGGCTGAAAAGAGGTGGAGGGGGGTCCTTGTGATCATCAGGGCCAATCCCGATCTGGTGCGGCCACCTGTGCAGAGCAGAGCAATGCTATCAGGGAGACCTGGCTGTCAAAACCCATAAACAAGATGCATACCCACACGACGAGTTTAAAATTAGAACGAAGCGTGAAGCGAGCAGTTATCAAGTCGGATCAGCTGTATCTGCCTTGGATTTTTAACCTATTTGTAAGCAACAGAACTATATTCCAGTTGTTGATGTTTTCAGACTGAACACAAAAGTATGTCAAGCAAAGCAGATGTGAGTCCAGACCAGCTATGTGGTTGTGGTTTTCCAAGAGGCCCCTCCTCCGGTCCCCAAGGCTCTTTCTCTCTCCTGCTCTCTCTCTCTCTCTCTCTCTCTACTCCTCCACAGCCTCAAAAGCACATGGCGATGTGGAGACGAGGCACTCCATCTCCGTCTGGTTGTCTAAATTAAAATTTCATACCGCCTAGTTCAGTTAACAGTTCTTACTGGGCGCACTCTAAAAGCAAAGAGGACAGCCCGTGAATCCTGATGTGGTGGAGAGAGAAACGCTGCCAGGCAGACAGAGATCTCAGCCAATAATAAAATAGGACAAGTCTTTCATATGAACATCAGGGCAGATATGGGTGAAACCTTACCCGGCCTCTGGTTTTGGGTAGAAAAACACACTTGGGGAACGCTTTGTTGTGAAAAGCCAGGCTGTTGAATTAGGAGAGACACTGAATAAACATTCTTGATGTCGTCTAAGGAAACCGCCTCATTTTGCACTTGAATGTTGATCTGTGAAGTAAACGTTCACTCCCTGGGGCTTTCATCTACAAGAGGGAGCAGAAATCAAGGAATTGATAGTCCCATCTGCGCAGCTCTTCCATCAGGCCCTGTGTCCCGCACACAGAGCTCTTTCACAAGGCCCATGTGTCCCAGTGAAAAGCCAGCAGAAGACCCAGACCCACACAGACTGCAGGGCACATGAATAATGCATGGTGCTAATGCAGCTAGCCTCCGACCGCCTCCTTCTGCCACTTTGCCAACACAGGCAACAAGAAGAGCGGAGCACAGAAGACGGGGAGAGACACACAGGAAAGACGTATGGGGGTTGCAGAGGTGAGGAGGAGGGAGGGAGGGAGAGGGGAGGGGGCTCTGAGGGGCTGAGAAAAGGGGAAGGGATACAGAAAAGAGAATTGGTCGAGGCAAAGAAAAGAGAGAAAGGACAGGATATTGCATGGGGGGAGGAAAGGGGGAGAATTTTAAAGAGGGTGAAGAGGGCAGCGGCAAAGAAACAGGAGAGTAAAGCTGCAGGAGAAGAAAAGAAAGAACAAAAGTATCTACACTGAGACGTAAAAGAGTCTGTCCAAAAGGAAAAATGGGGGAAAAAGAAGCTGATCAATGCAGCATTTCTCCACCAAATGAGAGCACACAAAGCCCGGCAGCTGACAGTGATGTATGATTAAATAAATAAATAAAACAGCAGACCTGTAGCCTGGTTACATTTCTCATGCTGTTCTATACTTTTCCACTCCCATATGGATTCTCAAATGAAGAAGTTGTTCCCTCTTTCAAAAGATGTGACAGCTTTTTCAAATCTTGAGTCCCTTTTCTACTGCTGTTATTCCGCCTTGCTGTTCTGTATAAAAGGTCGCAGAATTGGTGGACAGGTGAGGTAGTAACCTTGCCAACTTGACGTTCGTGTAAAAGGAATAGCCAGCAGGACGGGACAGGTGTGAAGATGTGATGACGTGTTATGTGTGCCACCCACCGGCCACCACCAGGAGATTTAAAAAGCAGCTAGCAGCAGTTGAGGTGACAATGAGGTCTGGGAGCTCCTTTTTTTGAGCCACTTTGTTTATTGGATTTTCAAACAGAACACCATTAACGGGATCATTGCACTCTGTACATACAAGATAAATAAAAAGCAATAAAACAAACGAAAACAGGAGTTTACAGGCCAACTAGAACAAAAATAGTCCTTAGCCAGCTTAGCAGCCAAATTCACAAAAGGCAGGCCTCTTGCATAGATATAAGAACATGCATTTATCTGGAACTGCATGGAAATGGAGTCACATAGGAGAAGAAGGGAGTCCATGTTACAGAGAAATTGGTTATAGGTTCTTTGAGAGTATGTCTGATTTTTCTCCAGTTTTATGCAATTTAAAGCTGCTTGAATCCAAAGAGCAGGGGAAGGGTGTGCAGAGGATTTCCATCGGAGCAAAATTAAACGTCTCGCCAGCATACAAAGGCAATTACATCTTTTCATGTTTTAGACAATTGCAGTGTAGGTGGAGTAACCCCAAAATAGTGCAGTAAGAGTATATGGTTCAATCCCTGTGCCAATGATTTCTGAAATTGTGTTAAAAATATCTTTCCAAAAGTTAGGCCTGGGAGCTCCTTACCCTCCAAGCACAGGATGTGATCAACCACCATATAACAGGCATGGTAAAAATTGTTGTTACTGCCATGTTATGTCATTGTTATTGTTTAGACAGCAATGCTGACGTGTCTGTTGTATGTCACACTGGAGGCTGACGCTGTTGTGTTGTGTGCTTCCAGAAAGCTGGCATGCTGTCTAAAATCACACACTGGGGTGACATGATGCCTGCCTTGTTTGGTTCCAGCTCCTTTATACTGCCTGTTCAAGGCAGGCATTTGTGTCTTATTCCGCTTCATTGTTGTTTATAAGAGGTACAACCACAGAATCGGGGGACAGAGTTGTTTTGCCTTGAGGTTGGCAGCGGAGGTAGCAACAGCCCTGAATCAGCGTCTGTGTAAAACAGGCAGCTGGCACGACAGGACAGGACAGGTATGAAGCTGTGATGACATGTTATGTGTGTGATCCACTGCTGGGAGATCTAAAAAGCAGCTTGCAGCAGCTAGCAGCTAACTCTAGGAATAAGAGTTGAAAATGTCCTCAAATTGAGGAGACAATGAGGTTCAGGAGCGCTTTACCCTACGAGCAGAGAACAAGATCAACCGCCATGTAACAGGGACCGTAAATGATTAATATTTCCATGTTATGTCATTGCTATTGTTTAGAAAGCACTGCCGACGCATATGTTATATGTCATACCATGCCGTTGTGCCAGTGCTACACAACACTCCTGTCATGTCTCTTGCTTCCAGAGAGCCGGCATTGTATCTTAAATCACACCTTGTTTGTTTGTGTATAAGAAAGAAAAGCTGTGATAATGAAAGGTCTTCATTGCACCTCTATCACTGGATCTCTGTGTAAAAAGGGCTCAAGACAGCAAAGCCGGTGTGTGTCTGCTCCTAATCTTGTACTGAATCAATAGTAATCGTGAATCCTGTCTTCCACTGTCCTTAAGTCCCCACACTTCCCTTATCAGCATGCCTTATAGCTTGCTCGGCCTTTCACTCTTTCTCCCTCCTTTTACCTTTTCATCTGTACACCGAGAACATTTGTATAAAATTTGTGTAGGTAACAAAGACTGTCCATACCTCTCTGTTTCAATGTCTGTCTCATTTCTCTGAGACAGCGTCCGCCCCTCTCTGCTCATTTGCCCACACAATATCCCTCTGTCCTGGACGAAACAGTCAGTTATTCAGTCCTGTGGCCTGGTATGAGCAGCACACATGCAGTTCATAAAAGCACTTCACTCTCTCCTCGGGGAGTTGAGAGGTGGCACTGAGCTGGCAGCTTCTGTGCAGCCAGCTGGACAGAAAACAGCCCAATTAGCACTGCTGGGCCACAACAGGCCACTGCAGGTCAGACCAACCTGGACAGAGCCTGGGGAAGCTGCACTGGGACAAGTGTGGGAGAAAAAATGCCTGCAGATACAGCTGCTGTTGTGCTAAATAACATTATCTGAGTTAATGGATGTGACAGTCTGACTGACAGGATGAATTTCTTAGCGACAAACTTAAATTATTGTCAATCAGCTCTCGGCACTAATAAATGAAGACTGCGCTCAACACTGGGGCACTCTGTTAATGCAGTTACAAACACTCAGGCTCACACCACATGCATGCACACACACACACACACACACGCACACACAACTCACAGGGCTTAATATGATAAGCAAGTAGAGCGTTACACAATCAGTAACCAGACTCCAGCAGAAGCCTTGATGACTGATTGAACAACAGCTTTTATTTAGAAAGGACCAGTTGGCTGTTATTGACATCTTGTTCTCAATCTGTCCCCCCACCCCTACACACAATCTGTCCCCCCCTACACACACATATACACGTACACACACACACACACCCTCCAGCCGAATAAGACACACCGGATACAGCTGCACCACATGAGGCGCAGGGTAAGCAGCAGCAGGGGTTGGTTCAGCAACTCGACAATTCATTTCGGCTCACAGTGGCTGCCAACAAAGTTGGACACAGAGCTCAGCAAACATTCAGTCCAACAGCAGCAGCACACTTGGCTCAAAATACTGTGTGTGTGAATATCTGGGTAACTTGAGGTAAGGTATTGCGATTTATGTGAGGCAGCTGGATTGCTTCAGATTTCATAAATTGCAAAGTTGTAAACGTGAAGAACAACAAGTAGAGCCGACAATAATACGGCAAAGATTCAAGGCTCGTGCGAGACTGCGGATAAATTAAATACAGATGATATTTTGTGCTTTTAGTGAGTCTTGTCGCAAGATAAAATTACATAAAGGTTAATAGACACTGTATTAAACAGGCTTCAGAAGAAAAATATCTATATGATGATCCCCATCTAAAATCAGAAAATGTTGAGGAAGGTTACAAAAGCCAAGTTATAGCCTACATTAATATTCATTACAGACTATTCTTTGCTTCAAACAGTTTTGTGCATTTAATGATCTTACTACATTTAGGTTATTGTGCAACTTCATGGTCACAAGCAGCTTCTACAGTAATCACTTTGAATTTTGAATAGGAAGCGAAAAAGATATCACCACTGCTATTGTGTTCTGAAGAAATTATTTATATATTCAGCTTTGCTAATATTAGACTTATCCTTAACATCTAAATAATCAGACGTCTCAGGTGGTCAGTAGGGAAGTGTAGGGCATCCTTTCATAAAAACCTATAGAGGTATAAAGATACAACCAATCTCTGATTGTGGTTAGTCTGTAAGCACGACCAGGGCCAGCTTAAGGGATAGGCGATATAGGCGGTCGCCTAGGTCGCCACATTGTCTGGTGGGCGCTGGGAAAAAATAAAAAATAAAAAATAATGATAAAAATTTGCCAGTGGGCACCATCCTATTTTTTTTACGAAGATAACAAATGAACAAATACAGAAAAAAAGATAGAAAGAGAGAAAGCAAGCAAGCAAGAAAGAAAGAAATACACTTTGCACCCCTTTTCCTCAAAATTTTTCATCTGCCCTGCCCCTGCACCTGTACTGTGCGCACTGAGAGTGGGGTCTGTGTCAAAATCTGGTCAAGATAGGCAGATATTTACATTTTACCTGCATTTCATAATAATGAAAAGCTAGCTAAGTAGCAATAAAGCTAATGCTACATTATAATGCTACGATAGCTGTTGGACTCAGATAATGTTACAGACTGAAGGATATGAGACTGAATGGCAAGCCAATAGCTAGCTATCTGGATAACTGCTCCTTCTTGTGCTGAAATTTCACTGACAAATATCAGTGATAATGGCTAACACAAACTTATCCACAAAAACAGATTTCTGCACTGGCTTGCACCAGAGATGTGAGCGCCACTTGGCATCGTAGCACATTGTAGTAAGCTCGATTGATATTGAAATATATCAATGAATTGGGTCTACACTGGATTACTGGGTTGCAAATTGGCTAATAGCCTATTAGCAATTAGGCTAAATAAAAACTTTTGTTTTGCTACTATTAGTGAGTTCTGTGACATTTTATGATTTACACCTACCCCAGCAGCACTTTTTGTTTTGAAACCATTTTGGTCCCTGATGTTTGTGTCTCCAGTACCGGTGGGGTAATGTGGTTCGGGGGGGCACCAAATCTCAATCTCGCCTAGGGCACCAAAATGGCTAGGGCCGGCCCTGAGCATGACACCCTCACTATCGTCACCATTTGGTGCATTCAAGCTCCCCAGAGAATGAAGTCTAACAGCTTAAGTGATTCCCCTGATCGTTCCTCTCGTGACACTGGGAGGTCAAAAATTAGTGGCCCTTTTTCACGCACACATGCTTGCTTACCATGACTCAATTTGACGAGGTGCATCAGCCCAGCATGGCGAGGTAAGTGGTTTCTCCACTCAGCTAGGCTACCCGCTTGAAGGTGTGTCTTTAATTGATGACACCCTTGTCTTGTGTCAGTGATGTTTAAAAGCAGCACCCTCTTTACCATAGTTTACTATTGCAGTGTGCAGCGGTTGTTGGGAGCCAGCTAGGCCTACTGATCACAGATTTTCAGGCTATTGTTATGATATTGCTCGGCATATGCTGCTCATTGGTTAAAAAACAGGAGACAGGATGATGTTATGATACAGAAAAGAAGGAGGAATCATCCCTGAGTAATGATGACGCCCATCTGACGTCACCACAGCCTGCTGGGAGGTGGTCAAGTGTGAGTCTCAGACATGACTCAGAGTTTAAACTGGTAGCAGAGACGCAAATCAATGCAGTTTAGCTTAGCACACCAGAAGTGCTGATGGAAAGACCCTTTTAGATGGACTGGCACAAAATTTGGTAACGTTCATGGTTCCCACAGCATTAAACCTGATGATTTTGGGGATGCTTTACTTTCAGCACCACCAGCAGATTGAAATGTCTTGGGGAATTTCAGATGGATTGCCATGAAATTTAGTAAAGGCAGTCATGTCTACCTCTGGATAAATTTAAACTGTTTACTGCAAATTAGCAAATGTTAGCATTACCTGCTAAACATCAGCATGTTAGCATTGTCATTGGGAGCATGCTGATGTTAGCATTTAGCCCATCTATCTGCCCATCACCAGACTCACAGAGCAGCTAGCGTGGCTGTAGGCAGTTGGTATTGCAGCTTAAATGTTTGTATTGTTTTGCATTATCCTCTTTTAATGTGGTGTTTGCAGCCTATTTAAAGGGCCATACAGGGGCATTGCAAACAAGCTTAGGCTTTAGGCCTGTCAGCAGTGTTGCATTGGTCCATGCTATGCAGGCTACTTGTCCCTGTGAGAAGAAAACATTAAAATGAGCCTGCACAGACGTCCACCAAAGAAATAATAGGAAAAAAAAACACTAAAGTCTGCACAAACAGCACCATGGTGGCCTGTTAAAGTCTGATTGCCTCTGTTGCTTATTATGTTTTGCTGTTTATTTCTCTGTAACTCGTCCTCCAGTCCAGACATAATCACATCTCCCATTCTTCATTCAGCCTGTCAGCTCATTCCATTAGCATTATGAAGACAGGGCTCACCGTGCGCCGCTCATTTCATTTCCCCTTTCATCAGCGACCTGGCGAAGCTCGAGTTCCCCAGTGCACTATTAAATAATGGGTCTTTTGAAGATTAATAGTGCACTGCATTGTGTTACAGATCTCTATCGATGGTTCTGATGGTGCCGAAGTGAGACAGACAGCGAGACAGAAAGAGGAAGGTCCTTGGATGTTAGGGGATGATAGATGTTGCAAGTCTGGAAAACTGTCTGCCTCACGTCTTCTGTTGCTGTCTGAGCCAATTTCCTTCAACTCAGTGATCCTTCAAAGGCTGCACAATGGAGGTCTTATCTTTAAGTTAAAGTAATATGAGGCCAGCCAGTGAGCCAGCAGCTACAGTAGCCCTCTGGGCTCTGGAATAACACTTACATATAGCTACAGTGTGATTTTAATATTTCATATCACAGCAGAGAAAAGAGGAGGAGAAACCTGGTTATACAAAACCGATGATTTACTTAGGCTGTATGATTATTTTAGGCTTTTCATACTCTTAATGTTTCACTATGCTCATGAATAGAGTTGGCCTACATTATGGCGCCACTGCCAGTCAAGTGTGCCATCACCATGGAGCTGTCACATCAATGAGGTCACGTCTGCTTTTCCCTCTGCAGGAGCAATACTGGTACAGGCTGAAGGAAAAATACATATTTACAGTGTATCCATCCATCCATTACCATACACCAATGTAACCCCTGACCCATGAATTAATTGAATTCCTTTGCTGAGAAATACCACTACTGATTAATCAACAGCTTCCAGTAGCCGGTGGCTGCAACAATACGAATCACATTCCTGAGCAGCTTCAGTTACCCATTGATCTAACGATCATTTGGTCAAGGCATTGGGCAGGAGCAGCAAACACCAGCCCAGCAACACAGTGTGCCCTGGAGACATGAAGCTAAGACCAAACAGGAGGAGAGGGGGAGAGGATGGCTGGCTGGCTGGCTGCAGTAAGTGGGACAGAGGAGCAGTCAGCAGGGCAGATAGAGGCTAATGCAGCCAGGCATCAAGTCTTTCCTGATGTGCAAGTTCTGCCCGTCGCGTTACTCCTCGGGCATACTGACCTCGGAGCAGCAACTCCCATCACATGTTTGTGGCATACATCCCTGAGTCATAGCACAAAGCCCGCAGCAGTGGGAAGAGCACAGCCAAACACTCATCGCGCACAAGAGTGAAAGCAAAACACTGAGCATCCACAGCTACTTCACATCACAGGAGCAAAATGGCTTTCATTCATGAAGTGTGTATCTCTGTCTGGCTCCTTGTGTGTGTGTTTATGTGTGTGTTTAGCCAAGCAGCTGCGCATGATGCTGTTAATAAAAACACTCAATGGTTAAAGTGATGTCTCCATGCACGGTGAAGGCTGCGGCGTAACACGTGTTTAAATGGAACCGCAATCAGCGGTCATATTAAATCATGTCATGCATTAAATGAAGGCCCCAGAACAGCAAAACGCATTGTTCCGGTCTAGTTGTGTTGCGCTTGTCATGCCTGGCACGGCACGGAAGAGCGCAGGGAAGAGGCTGCTTCTGGCCAAAAGGATATGAGCAAAGAAAGAAAAAAGCAGAGGCGACGGTCCCAGGGTGGCTGCACATCGCCTACGCCCATTCATAATGTGCGTGTTTTACTACCCAGACTCCTGGCACCCCCCTCATCCGTCAGGATTTAGCCCGTTCATTTCTAATCTGTCGCCAGTGACGGTGATTTCACTGCGCATACGGCAGCATGGATCTCCACTATCACTGCATAGGACATGTGTTTCTCAATACAGCACGAATGCCATTCAGTGTGGAACAAACACGGCCAGAATGTTGTGCGTAATTCTGGATAGAGGCGATTTATATTCCCAATAACCCGAATTTAGGTTGTGAGAATTGACTGACTACGTATCGACCGCGTCTGTCGCTCATAAATGCTTTATAAATGTCCTTAAAATAATCAATATTTACCATTACACGCACCAAACACTAACTTTGATCAGTGGCCGCAGCCACGCCGGTCAAACCGGGAGGCTAAACAAAGAAAAAAAAAGGTCAGTCTTTTGTTACCTTTATAATCTTAATCGGATTTAAATCTCTCCGTCGCCTCCCTCAAACAGGGGCACGGGTGTAGCCTGCAGGCGTTTCGGAAACAACCATCAGCTCAATTATTCATTTCGATGTGATAAATATCAATCCAAAAGGCAGGAATGGATGCAAGGTGCATGCGCCTCCGTCTACAGTCGGGCGCTCCTTCATCATCAGACAATAACACCGGGAAATACCGAGAAAACTCACCTAGTGGTCTGAGGAGGGAGACAGACGGACCGGGAGTCTGGGAGGGCTGTCCCCTCAAAAAAGAGAGCAGTGATGCGGAGAATCGGAGGAGAAACGATGTTTGATTCTCTAAAATATCCGCCGCGTCCTCCCCGGGCCGGATGGTGATGGTGATGTGGTGTGTGTGTGGGGGGGTTGGCTACGTGCTGGATGCTGTCATCGTACTGGGACTGCTCTCTGCCTAATCCTCGGCCCTGAGCTCAGAAACAATCCACCCCCCTCCCTCTGTTCGTCTCTCTCTCTCCTCCCTGCCTCCTCCGCTGTCTGCCCGGCGGACCCCCACCCCTCCTCCGCAAGGTCAGCTCCATCCAGTCACTACATCCCATAATAATAATAATAATAATAATAATGATAATATGTTATTGTGTATTTTTAATGAAAACAATATGATTGGTTGCCTATTTGTGCAGTTTAGCTCATTTCTAATATTTTGTAAATTATTAATGCATGTATCTATTTAAATAAACGTCATTTTGATCCTAAATTGAAGAGTGCTTTTTTTAAAAAAAAAAAAACATTTTATTTCTGACGAAGTCTGATGTGTTGTGTGGAATAAATGCAGCTCAAAGTGATAAAGCCTTTCACAACTTAGCTTGCACCATTTCCCATTCTATTCAATTCGATTTAATTCAATAAGCTTTACTGGCATGGCATTTCATATGTGTTGCCAAAGCATTTTATCACCTTGATTCAATGACCACCATGATTTCAAAAACAAAGCAGGGTTGGATTACACACCCGGTGGAGAGTGGGCACATTTTATATATAAAGGCTCAGCTGGTCTGGGGTAATTTAATTAATTGCACATTTGTTTGGCAATCTGCAACCCTAAATCACAATATCAGCTCAAATGATAAGGTCTTCAAAGTAGGTCCTACTTGTTACCTGTCAATATTTACACAATGCATATTCCTGAATGAATTTGGCTTTAACCAAATGACCACAAACAGTGGGTTTAATGCCAACTTTTGCCCTAGGAGCCCCTTGTTGATTTATGTGGCCATACTTAGGGAGCCAAAATTAATCTTATTTTCCTGAGAAATATCATATTTAATATTATTTTCCTCAACAGCACAGTGTTTTGGTTTGACTTATTAGCCCAAGATAGCCTGCAACGCTATATTAGAATAGATATTGCTATTTAAAATGTCTCTACCCCCCAAGAGGACGCACACATTCATATAGACAACACAGAACATTATGTAGCCTACATACAACATAAATCACAACCAGAAAATACTTCAAAAACAAACAAACGGCATAATCATACAGTTGAGCATTATTAAAACAATAATTTGCAATTATTATATAGTTACTGACGGCTGCGTTTAGCGTGCCATATTTAATTTTTGCCTTCTGGTGTCTTCGTGCGGTTTGTCCCTCCGTGCGCGCCGTCGTAATCGTAACTTCCGCCGTTGCGTACTTCCGGTTTGGATTCCTCATCCATGCTCGCGACGCCGTGAATTTTCAACACGAAGAGCGGACTGAAGAATAAAACCGAGCTTAATCACAGCCACAATGTTCAAGTTGGAAGGACTCGGGCCTAAAATGGACCCGGAGGAGATGAAGAAGAAAATGCGACAAGATGTCCTCTCGTCTTTACGGAACTTTCTTATTTACGTCGCCCTTCTCAGAGCCAGTGAGTACAGGCAGATGACATTGACATTTAGCTAAATACCAACTATACTGGCATTTTAAAGAGTGTTGACTGGTATTAAGGGCATTGCTTACTCACCTCATGCATGTGATAATCAATTAATGCCCTAAAGGAAACACGAGCATAGTAGGTTTTCATATTGTGTAATGGTGTACAAGTAGCTGTTAGTGTGATTAAAATATCTCAAAAACAAATTAAATTGCCCTGATAACAGAGAAGATAAAAGCATCATAGCAACTGACTATATTCAGGGTCTTATCAGAAGCTAATCATGTGTGTTTTCTGTGTCTGCAGCTCCATATGTGTTAAAGAAGCTGGACAGCATATGAGCAGAGCAGCAGGTCTCTTCTTCCACCATCCACTGAGAGTTTACTCCATCAGAGACAGTGTGGACCATCATCAGCAGACAACTGGGGCCATTACAGCAAACCGTGTCGGAGACCACCCGTGTCTGTCCATCACTGCACCTGTGGAAACACTGTCTTCTCATTTCTCACGTCTTGTTCTTGATTGTATACTTTAGACTTTCTTATGAAACATGTTGTGATCATTGTTAAGTACAATGTTTGATAGTGTATATACCTGCCGTGTTCACACACTCAAGAGAAACCGTGTTTATTTTGTTGGTTTGTTTTTATAAAGCAGATCTGTCACATGGAATTGAAACTGTCAAATTGCATCAGAGATTTTACACCAGACATGTTTGAACATTTTTGTCAGTGTTTTAAATCTTAATATAATCACAAAACCACTGGAAATAAAAATGGAGACTAAGAAAGGATTGTGAAGTGTCTCATTGTCTTTGTTTTAAACTTAGCTTTGTTTTAAAGCAGCAGCAACAATTTAATGCATTTGATACTGCAGCTGCCTGTGTTTCAGCTTTAGGTTTGGCCTTTAAATGCATTTTTAAAAACCTGTGCCTTGGTGCTTCTTTATAGTGTCGGTCACAGTGCTCAAAGACACCGTAAGGTTTTTTTTGTCTTTAATGGCAGTGTCTTAGAGGAATAACAGTGTATAGATTTTCTCTGTCATTTACTCAACTGATAGATGCTGATGTCTTGGGGTTAAAGCACCCAAATGTTTGTATTTAGGGACCCATCCACTGGCAAACTGTCTGCTCAAAATGGGACTCTTAATGAGTATAAGTACAGCCTTTCTAAATTTAGGTCATGTCTAAAATGTCATTTGCCACAGGTTCCTAATTCAGTTAGTTTCCAGAGTGGGGGTTGCTTGTGTCAGCCTAGTTGTTATTGTATAAAATGTTTAGTTTTAGCTTAGTTTTTTTAAGTTTCAATATTAGTTTTAGTTTCTTTTTTAAACTGTAAAGTGGGGGGTGTTTGTCAGAGGCAAGATTGAAGAAGTTCAGAGGTATTACATTACAAACACAACACTTTGTGAAGGCTTTTGACTCACAGTCATGGAGATATCCCTCAGATGGCTCAGAAAAACATGCATCAATGCATCCTCATGCTTGTGTTGACAAGGTTACAAACACTAAAAATTAAAACATTTCCTGCATGTTTTTTTTTATTTTGTTTTTGGTCATATTGTAAGTCAGTTTATTTCTTTTTTCCTAAAGTCTATTTTTTTAATATTATTTCTATTAACTAAAATGTTTTGTTTTTTTTACATCTAGTTTTAGCTTTTATTTTTATTTTTAGTTAACTCTAATAATATTTCCACTGTAAATGAAAAAGATATTACAAACATTTTTCAAACATAAGTTACTTTATATGTATTTTATCCAAATTTAAACTGGTTCATATTTACCATACGTTTTGAAATATAGTAAAATAAATCTGACTTGCAGTGTGCATAACTGTAAGCAAGTTATTTCATAAGATTTAACCGACTGTGACAAAGGTCTAAGTAAATCAACGGTAGGTGCACTTCCAATGGATCACCACCTGGGGGCGGTGTTGTTTTACTCTGCGGGTTGATGTGACTCCAACTGATGGAGGAGGCGTCGACAATGGAGGCTAAAACCAGCCGGGCTGATGGTGTGAGCGCTGAGTCAGTAACTTTAATATTAAACATGAGAAAAAGCGACAATTTCGGGGATTATATCTGAGCTGGTGGGAGAGGAACCGCTGTGAAGATATCGGGCTGTTCTCGGAGACAAAGCCGAAACCGCGCCGCATCCTCCGGTGTTATTGTTGGAGCTGCAGGCCCGCCCATACTCCAGAGCATCTGTCGGAAACCCGGCTGCAGCATACAATACAGCACACATCACAGCGGAGGTAGGCTCTTGTGAACAGTCAGAGTCCAGCCAGCCTGATGCGAGGTGGATGAGGAGAAGCCTTTGACTGCTCCTCACAATGACTTTCCCTGTGTTATTGTGTTGCCAGTAGCGCCACGGATGCTACACAATAACACCTGTCATATTAATAACAACAAATCCAACCGCCTATTATGGACTTCCCAGGTCATTTCCAGCATATTTTCAAGCAGCTCAACCACCAGCGCCTCCATGCCCAGCTGTGTGACTGTGTGGTGGTGGTTGGAGGCCAGAGCTTCCAGGCTCACCGCTCCATCCTGGCAGCATGCAGCTCCCACTTCAGGGCTCTTCTGAGCTCCAGTGACAGTGGTGATGAAGTTGGAGCTGGCACAGGTGGAGGTAGGGGCCCCAGTGTGATGGAGCTAGATCCAGAGGTGGTGACCCCAGAGGCCTTCTCCACCTTGCTAGACATGATCTACACCTCCACCCTCTCTCCAGGGGCCTCCAATGTGATGGATGTACTGTTGGCGGCGTCGCACTTGCACCTCAACTCTGTGGTCAAGGCCTGCAAGCTCCACCTGTCCAGGAAAAACTTTCCCGCCTCGCCCCCGAAAGGTTGGAGGTCAGTGCAACAGCAGCAGCAGCCGTCTTCACAGGCAGAGAGGTCGGCCTTGCTTCAACAGGTCACGTCCATCATGGAGGATGAGGAAGATGTGGCAGTTGAGGTTAGTCAGTCCGGTGGGGTTGACGACCAGGGGGTGAGGAGCAGAGAGGTCAGTGGCGAGCAGAGTGCTGCACCATTTCTGAGGCACAAGAGGAAGTCAGATGAGGATGGGCTCAGTGACAGAAAGAGGTCCTGCAGGGGGCCTGAGGGGAACTATAAGGAGTGTTCACCCACTGTTACCAGAAGCACCGTCAGTGCGGAGGAGGGTGGACAGGAGCTGCTGTCGCCGGACTGCCTGAAGACGACAGACGGACTCTGGGAGAGCCGAGGCAAGGAGGAGGAGATGGAGGAGAAATATGAAGCAACCAAGGGAGAGTCGGATGAGATCCAGCTGCCGAGCCAATCGGACAGCAGCACGGGAGGTGTAGGTGTGTGGGAGAAGGGCGGAGAAACAGATGGAGAGACTGTAGTCAAAGTAAAGGTGGGAGATGAAGGGGAGGAAGAGGGAGAAGAGCCAAAGATGGCAATGATTGAGGTGAAAAAGGAAAATCTGACCTCATGCTCCCCAGATTTCCCAAATAATTCTCCTCTAACACCAACACAAGACTGCACAGACAATTTTGAAGCACAGCTAAATGAGGAGAAAATGTCCACGGCGTGCCCCACAGAAGGTGACGTTACGTCTTTGCAGTCTCCGCTGTGCTCAGATCTTCAAACTGATGCACAGAGAGAGGCTGGAGATTTGGGTGAGGAGTCAGTAGATGGTGAAGGCCTTGACAGCCTGTCAGAACTGGCCTTTTCCTGCTTCCTCAATCCCAGTAGTGAGAGTGTGATGGGAGCTCTGGAGGAAGAAGACAGCCTGGCGAGCCTCACTGCTGCTGCTACAGCTGCTGCCGCCGCCGCCGCCGCCAGTGATGCTCCTGCAGCTGCTGGTGAACTGTGTCAAAACTCAGATGAAGCCTCCTCTGCTCAGTCCTCTGACTCCTCACTTGTTTTCCCAGTAACGTCTGTCCCCTTGCAGCAGCTTCTCCCAACTCAGAGCCCTGGTTTCAGCGACACGCTCATCCTCCAGCCCACCCAGAATTCTCTAGCAGGCTTCCTGAGCGGCATCAGACCAGGCCTCGGTCTGGAAACCTCCCTCATCCAACCCTCCAGGGCCAGTAAAAGCTCGGGGGCGACAACCTTCCGTCGCATCGCCCCCAAAGTGCCACCCGGATCAGAAGCCGGCACAGATCGCTCCTCTTCTTCATCGGCGGGGGATGCTGCTGAGCGGCCGCCTCTAACCAGAGCTTCAGAGGATGTTCTGTCCAAGTGCAAGAAAGCAGCTGCGGAGGACCACGTTCTGTTGGTGGAGGGAGAAAAGAAATACGCCTGCAAAATCTGCTGCAAGACCTTCATGAACCTGACTGACTGTAAGAAGCATATTCGAGTCCACACAGGGGAGAAGCCCTATCCCTGTCCCAAGTGTGGAAAGCGCTTCAGCCAGTCCTCCCATCTGTACAAGCACTCGAAAAACACCTGCCTGAACTGGAAGGATGATCAGTCATTCGCAGATACCCTGCTGTGAGCTGCGGTTATCTGATAAGATGCTTGTTTCGTCGCACAACTTGACTCAATTCTTTGAAAAACTGCACTCTGTGAAGTTGTTTTATTTATTACTCCATACAGTTCCCTCATTTTTTATTTTCATGTTGAATTCAAAGTCAATAGGCTAATGTAATTTTTAAGTTTTTATGTTCTCAACCATGTTGTGAATTTTTAAAAAATGATTCCATGAAATAAAACAGATCTAATGTAGCCACACTGATGTAAATGCACTGATAAGAGTCTCAAAGACTTAATTGTTTTCTCTTTTATTGCTGCGTTAAGAGTGATGAGAATAAACGATGCACTTAAACTTTTTATTGATCATAAATCTATTTTGAGCACAATGAATTTCGAAATTAAACAGCATTATATTCAAACCGAGCCATAAATCCCATTTTACAAAATAATGGAGTGTTGAAATGTTTTGTAAAAGAAGAAATGGAGCGTTAAAGGAATACTTCACCCACAGAATGACCATTTGTATATCAGTGAGTCCTCCTATGACCTTGAATTTGTGAAGAAAACTTTATTTTTCTGTCACACCTATACAGAAAAATGCCAACATATTGATTCAATGTTTGACAGGTGACCGCGTTTAACAGCAGCAAAACTACATTGAAGCATCAGTTTACAAGCTCTCGCACAACTCGTGTAGTATAATCCAAGTCTCATTTATCCAGTCATATCCCAAACACATGCATTTTCACAACTAACTAATTTTCAAATGGTCATTTTGTGGGTGAAGTATTCCTTTAACATCAGCATAAAGTGCAGACTAAGAAGTATAATGCTAATCTTTATGGCATTACATTTAGATTTGAGAGACAGAACCAGTCACCAGTGCTATGTTGAAATGCAAATGAGATTTTTTTTTTATGCAATTCAACTACAATTCTCCACATAAGACTGAACATGGTAGTGTTTTAGTAAGAGCTAAGGTTAAGGAGTGCTGCCAGTTTGTTCATAAGCTTTTTTTTTTCTTCCAAGAACTTGAATACTTGTCTGAGATGTCAAAACTGCCCCGAGCATTTCCTTCCTCAAAAATGCACATTGTATATTTAAAGTTCAACTCGTTAGTAACTGTGACAGGCTCAAATGAAACTATCAAGTTAACAGTGACATGATGTAAACATATAACTACATGAGTATCCTTTACTTTGATCTCCCACAGGAGACCACTACTAGACCAGTACACTAGTTTGATCTGCTCTACATGCAGCACCAGAGGAGGCACAGCGGCTCGGTTTCAGGCGTTAGAAGGTGAGTTCACTGGGCATGTCTGTGCCCTGTAAACCTGCCAGCAGGTTTTGAGCTGACAGAGCTCCCATGACGCCTCTCGTGGAGTAGGTGGCGCTGCCGATGTGTGGCAACACCACTGCACAAGATAGGAGAGGACGGAAAATAATATCAAGTTAAATCAGGAAGCAAAGTGAGAAAAGAGGCAAAACAAAAAACAACGTTTTGTCTACTCACCGCAGTTTTTAAGTGTCAGAAGAGGGTGATCTGTTGGGAGTGGCTCAGGTGTTGTGACATCTAGTCCGGCTGCAGCTATCTCTCCGCTGCTCAAAGCCTTGTACAGATCCTCCTGGTTCACCACAGCTCCCCTAAAACCAATAATTCACCACATCTTTATCCTTAAGTATTTTAAGCACAGACAACAGCTATGTCTCTAAACCAATACTTCTCCCATAATGCACCCCCACGTTCGAGCTGCTTTAGAGGCCTACCTGCTGGAGTTGACGAAGACTGCTGTGTTCTTCATCTTGCTGAAGAAGGCCTTGTCACACAGACCCTGGGTTTCTGGCGTCAAGGAGCAGGAAACAACCACAAAGTCGCTCTCAGACACAAGTGTGTCCAGGGGAACTGTTCAACAGAGAAGAGAGAAGAAGGAAGAGAGGACATGCATCAAATTTTAATTTTTTTAAAAATGTATTTAACCCATATATAACCAGGTAAGTCCTGTTGAGATCAACTATCTCTTTTACAAGGGAGACCTGGCCAAGACAGCAGCGCACAAACATTACAGCCAAACACCCACACAATACAAAACATAAAAGATATATAGTTACATGTAGAAATATTATAAGACATATGCACAACACTGAGATATTTGGAAAACTGGAAAAATGTAACAGTGCAGCAGTGATGACTTGTGTATGTCAACCCTCCATCAGCAGAGTGATCACACTGACAATTGACAACACTTTCACAGTCAGCAGTTCATTTCATTTCCACTGGGAGGCCGTTTACACGTTGCCGGCTATTTTCATAAACGGACATTTCACCGTCTCCGTTTTCAAAAAGATCTTCGTTTACACTTACCCGTGTATATATACACAAGAGCATGCCAAACCTGTAGGTGGCAGTGTAACGAGAAGCTCAAGCCTTCCATGTATCCATTGTCACCATAGCAACATAAGTCGCACTTTTGACACAGGCGCAAGTTCCGGCGTATACTGTGACGTCGGCTGCCTATAACTCCATTTATCTCCGTTTATCTCAGTTTACATGCAAATGTGCAACCGGAATTTTCCAAAATCTCCACTCTGGCCGGAGTTTTTAGAAAGACTCGTTTTCAGAGGAGAAATCTCCGTTTGCGTGTAAACGAAGGGCACAAACGAAGGAAGATGTCTCCGTTTATCAAAATCACCGTGTACGTGTAAACGGCCTCTGGGTGTCCACACCTTACAGGCTCACAAAGGGTGTGTCTGTGACAACCAATCACATCTGTTAAAAGAATGCATCATACCTAGCAACGGGTTCAACCACATGTCATTACTAAGGTAAAAGTTTCTGTCTGTTCCTTGCTCAGAGCTGCTCTGAGAACTTTACTAAATCACTCATAAGCTAGGACTCCTCACTAAAAGTTTTTAGGCTAAGCTCTGAGAGAGTGTTCTCAGAATGTTTATGAATACGGCCCCTGGGGTTTAAAAGAATGGGAGTCATCAAGCCAAATACCGAGATATTTGTAACAAATGACAATCTCTAACTTATTTCCAAAATATGCAGCCCTATTCACCAAAATCCATTATTTTCATTCGATAGTTTTATAATCTTGGTAATTTTTTTTTTTACTTCTTCTGTCTCCTTTCACTGTGTCAGTTTCTCCTCTTTTTCTTACCAAACTCTCCATTCACTTCAGCAGCACAGGCCTTGGCAGTTCTCCCAGAGTACAGCAGCCTCTTCACTCCGAAGGGCATGAGTCTCCGAGCTATGGCCATGCCTGAACACGAACACAACCAGTTATTCAGCTACAAACAGGTCTTACACTTCAGTAGACAAATAATATCACACAATACTAGTTAGGTATGACTACACAGGATTTGAACACAGGATCCACTCCTATGATATTACATCCTGCCAAAGTAAATGGAGCGGCAAATGCAAGCCTTACCGATGCGTCCCAGTCCGATGACTCCTACTGTGCTGCCAGAAAGACCATAACCACACAGCCAGAGAGGCTTCCATGAGCTCCAGCCTCCACTGAGAGAGAGCAGAAGAGACAGTATGACCACTGTGTCACTCAGTCAGAGTGGACAGTAATAAGTGTACATGTGGAACTTGGTGAGACTGACTTTTTGACCTCCTCCACTCCCTCTGGTAATCTGCGAGCAGTGGCCAGCAGCAGAGCCACGGTCAGTTCAGCTGTGGCGTCAGTCAGGACATCTGGAGTGTATCCAACACGTATACCACTGGACATAACAAATGGCAATATAACTCAGAGGCCACATGACACGTCTACATACTAGTAGACGGTTGGTTTTAAAAGTATAAGCCACATTTTTTTTTGGAACATCACCTACCGTTTTTTGATTTCGTTGATAGCCAAGTGGTCAAATCCCACTGACAGGGTGCTGATTACTTTCAGGTTTGGCCCTGGAATCAGACAGACCAGCTGAAACACTGAAATCTAGACACTTGATCAACAGACTGTGACTACAGTTTGATGTGTTTTAATTGGAGCTGAAACAATTAATGGATTAGTTGATCGATAGAGAATAAATCTGCAACAATTTTGATAATCACTTTATAAAATGCATTTTAAAAAAGGAAAAAAATCTCTGGTTGTGTGGAATTGTTTTTTTCTTCTTCTTTCCTTTAATTGTAAATTACAGTGTCTATAAAAAGTGTGCATCTACCAATAGGGTGTTCATGTTTCATTGTCTTACAAAATTGAATCAAAGTAGGTGCCCTTAGAGAATTGTAACTGAATCAGAATCACCTTTTTTGGCCAAGTGTGTGTGTACAAATACCAGGAATTTGACTCCTTTTTTTTTTTGCTCTCATGTACTTACACAGAAATAGACAGCTAGGAACAAGGACAACAATGCTGGATAAATAGAGGCAGAGAATAGACAGAACTATTATGCACACAAGTATGTGGGGAAAAAAAGGTGTTTATATAAATATATTAATATATATGTAAAAAAAAAAAAAACCACCAATGGACAACAATAAAAATAACATAAAAACAAAAATCTAAATACATGAGGGCTTGAACTAACAATTATGTTCATAGTCAGAGTATCTACTAAGAGTTTTCTTGATTAATCGATTAGTTGTTTTGGCTATAAAATGTCAGAAAATGGAGGACAATGTCAATCTGTGTCTCCCAAAGCCCAAGATGAAGTCCTCAAATGTCTTGTTCCGTCACCAAACCCAAAACTATTTAGTTAACTGTCATAGGGGAGTGAAGACACTAGAAAATATTCACATTTAAGAAGCTGGAATCTCTTAAAAAATCACTAACATTCATTCATTATTTATCAAGTTCGCTGGCAATTACTTTAATAGCTGACAGCTAATTAATTGTTGCAGCTCTATATAAAAGCTGAGTGTTCTGTAACTTGTAAACTATACAAATAGTGCAAAGAAATAAATATTGAATGGATATACATTGACCCTATGTGCATGTATACATGGCTATATTCTGTATATACAGGATGCAGGATTTATATTGACACTGACAGATGATGTGTACATATATAGAAAAATATGGTGCAACAAAAGAAGCAAAATGAAGCGTACCTGCAGCATCCAGGACCTCAGCATCGATCTTGTCTGACAGCATACACAGGAGACCATGAGCCTCCTGCACACCTTTGAGGAGGTCTTCCCTCGGCACGGGTTCATCAGAGTCCCACAGACACACCTCACAGCTGTTTCCATGGAGACAGAGAAGGACCAAATGAATGGGATGGCATGTCATTCAGTCATACAGGCTGATTCAGGCTGACAGGCTGAGGGACCTGACTGTGGTGATAAATGTGTGTGTGTGTGAGCTGAAAGAGGTCACGATTAATTTTTAGATCTCATACTTTCTATTGGCTACTGAAGTGTGTAACATGAACCCAAGCAAAACTAATGACTGCCTGGTGGTCTGCCGCACCGTGCAGCTGAAATGAAAGCAGTCAGGATACACTGGGAATGACAGCGACATAGTTTGCACACAGTTTGTAAATGTTGCCTTGACAGTAACCGTTAGATGACTGTTAAGATAAGTGCATACACTCCAGCCGTTGACAGGATCTTCATCCCCTCCTGCGGGATGCGCCTCGTCACGAACACCTTCATGAGTTTACCAACTGTCTGCATCTCACGTTAACGGTGGAAATAACCCGCAGTCCTCCTCACACACACGACCGTAGTAACTTTTTGGGGGGAGTGGACGTCCACACACTCAGCCCCGGCAGATATTAACCTTGAACGTCTGCTCCGCTGAGAAAACCACACTTCAGACTACGCTCATTCACACACCAGGAAGTGCTTTGCTTCGCACTACTGCGCATGCGTGCAGTTAACCCAAAGGCGGGTCTGGTTCTAGTTTATCGTCTCTGATGGATGACTTCTCTCGGCATTCCTGGATTAATTTAATTTCTATGTTAATGTCAAAGATGAAATTAAAAACGTCGTCTTATCTGTTGTCTTGTCAGTCAGAGTTTCAGTTGTAGAAATATAGTAAAAGGCTACATAAAAGTAAATCCATCATCAGACGCCCACCATACCACCTGGCTCTGTGCTTCAGCAGGTTTTTTAAATTAAATTATTTGAGAGCAAATTCCCATTCACCCAGAGCCCCTCATCCTAGTAAGGGCATGTTTACGTTCCTTCTCTGATTTCTCTTCCTGGGATCATTTAAAAAAAAAAAAAAAAAAAAGAAAGAAAGGTGCTGACAATGACGTTACAGCAAGGCCATGGGACTCCTGCACATTGCGATTTTTACTGGTGCAGTTTTGTAAGTTTAAATAGCAAAACCACAGTGTAGGAATATTACAAGTGAAAGTCTTGCATTTAAATTTTACTTTATGCAATATGGTCAGTTTCAGTATAATGCATATGACCCCATTGGAATTTAATAATTGATCCTTTAATTTTGCAGCTGGTTAAGATGGGGCTTATTTTAAGTGCTTTTGAATTACCCAGTGGGATCAATGGTATTATTTATTGTTTTTTAAATAATACATAACCTATTTGTAGATTACATTTTGTATTATTAATCTACTCTTGTCGCAATATTCAGTGCAATTATTCAACTGTGCAATATTTTTCAGTATACAACTTTATTCTCACGAACACCTCTTGAGTGTATATATTTATTTGGCATACAATGCACATTACTGTTGGCCTACATATTTCTTATGTTTACTGTTATTCTATGCTTGTTTTGTTGTATTGATGTATATACACTTACAGCCTCAGCACAGTGACAATATATACTTTATTTTTGATATTTTTAATATCTTACGTACAAGTGTTAAACACTGTAGCATAATGCACATTTTATTTTAAAGAAGCAATAAGCGAAATTCATCATTTCTAGACTGAAGGATTTAAAAAATTGCTATGTGAAGAACTAGAGGTGTAATTTCATCTGGAGTATAGCATGACCTCACACCCCCTCTCTCTGTGTTGATCTCCAGCCCACTGTTTACAAGCCGGTCTGGCTGCGCGTTCATGTACGTTCATGTGAAAAAAAAAAAAAAACATCGCTTCAGGTTAATGTGGGAAGAAGCAGCAGGTTTATCGGGCAGCTGAGTGAAGCTGGGTGAAGTGGAGGCTGCGGAGGAATTAGCGGCTCGGTCCCAGCAATGGGTCAGGCATTACGGTTGTGTTAAGTCAGTAAGTTAGCCCAGCAGCCCAGCTAACATTTTCAATTAGCATTGTAAAATGTAGCCTCCCCGCGAGGCTACAGTTTTGTAATATATTTGCTGAGATGGAGGTGAGGCGCAGTGACTAGAAGAGCTGATAGAAATGCTCCATAGCTGTAAGTTACTCCAGTAGCCGGTGGCAGCCGGCTCGGCTAGTGCTAACACTGGGAGCTAACACTAACGTTCCTCCTGTTCTCCGTGAGTGAGAGCGATGTTTTAGCCTAGCAGGCAGCTTACAGCTTACATTAGCACAATTTTGAGGTACTTGTATTTTCCTTAGAATGTTCCCATTTTACTCTACTTTATACTTCTAAAATTTTTACTCCACTAGCCTACATGAATTACTTTGTAAATTTATCAGAATCAGAAATATTTTATTGATACATGAGGGGAAATTGTGATTAGTTACAGTCACTGCGATGTACAGAATAGAGAATTATAAGAAGTAAGAATAAGAGTACAAAACATAAGTATAAGTATGGAGCAATAAAATAAAAATAAAACAGAAATGAAAATGTGCATTAAAATTAAAGGGGCAAAAAGCGAAATTGTTTCACCGCTAGGTTTGCTGTTGTGCACTGCCTGTAGACCAAAACAAAGTGTGTCATGAGCCACTCCTCTCTCTACCTCTGCAGCCGACTCGGCTAGTGCTAACCAGTGTTGCCAGATCTCGCGAGACAAATAAGCAACCAGGCCTGTGAAAACAAGCTCAAAACAAGCGACTTTTTCTACGGAGCCCCCCTAGGTTCCAGTGAGAGAAAATTAAATAAACTATGTGCACGGTTTTACAGTCCGTGGGGAAGGATTTTAAACTGTGGGTACAGATTGTCAGTTTACATCCATGTGGACAGATTAGTAAACTGTGCGCAGTTTTGCAAAACTGTACCCACCGTACACAGTTTATTTATTTTTCTCCCCCCTGAGCTTCAGGACAATGACTACAAGAGGGAGTTAAACCACCTTTTAACATTATTTAACATTAGAAAACAGATGGGATATCAAATATAGACTGATGTACCAAGTACATTATATACACAGTAAACCTCTGATAATTAAAATTTGCACACACAAATAAATATCATCCTGAATTCACAAATTCTTTATTTATTATTGCTTTTTATGCACTCATCTAACTTTTTTCTTTTAGTTACAGGACTGATGTTTTCCTAACCAGAAAAAAACCAACACATTACGCTGCTCTGCCTCTGATTGGCTAGTACTCGTTGCCATCAGAGTCAGAGCCAATTACAAGCAGGATGCGGGTGGGAAAAAACTCTGCTGTCTCCTGTGTGAATGGGGAAAGGCAAGGGACAGAGGGAACAGGCAAGACAAACTATCCTACGTTTAAATAACATATCAAAAATATCTGCTTGACAACTTATTATGGAGCTGGGAACAAGCCCAAATAAGCAACTACGCTTTTGAGACAAGCCCAAAAAAACCGCGACCCGCGACTACCAATATTTGTAAGCGACTTTACAGAAAAACAAGCCCAAAGTCGCTTATAATAAGCGGACTTGGCAACACTGGTGCTAACACCGGGAACTAACGCTAACGTTCCTCCTCTTCTCCGTGAGTGAGAGCGATGTTTTAGCCTAGCGGGCAGCTGGCTCGCGGGCTGCCCACTAGGCTAAAACATCGCTTCAGGTTAATGTGGGAAGAAGCAGCGAGTTTATCGGGCAGCTGAGTGAAGCTGGGTGAAGTGGAGGCTGCGGAGAAAACACCGGGATGGGTTAATGTCTGGAGTACCTAAAAATTGTGCTAATGTAAGCCACCGAACTTCAGTAGCCTAAATTTACTTCTTACTTTACAACACTGTCAATATTGTACTTTTTTAATGTTTTCTTTTTTTCCATTCAGTTCACCAGTTACAAATATAAACAAATAATTATGAAATATTACCAACACCGGTCACTTTGCTGCATAGGTGCATTTGTTGCTGATAAAACTTGTGTACATTTACTTACGTACTCACTCGAGTCCTCACTAAAACCAAAAAAATTAATTACATCACTCCAGTTCTGAGGTCTTTACACCGGCCTCCTATCTGTCAGAGAATCAACTTAAAAATACTGCTGCTGGTTTACAAAGCACTGAATGGTTTAGGCCCCCAAAACATTTCTGACCTTCTGCTACACAATGAACCATCCAGACCTCTCAGGTCTTCTGGGACAGGTCTGCTTTTTGACCCCAGAGTCAAGACTGAACATGAAGACATAGTGTTTAGATTTTATGCACCACATATCTCGAACAAACTCCCTGAAAACTGCAGGTCTGCACCAACTTTCACTTTAGTATAGGTTGAAGACTTGTCTGTTTGCTGCTGCCTTTTATCAGATCAAATATTCATTAATTTCTTGCGCTGAAACCCCATTTTAAATCATTTTTAAAAGTTTTTTTTTTTTTTTTATCTTTGCACCTTTTGTGTCCTCTTTATTACTTTACTGTAAATCTGTATCCTTTATTATGTTTTATTGCTCTGTAAAGCACTTTGAATTGCCCTGGTGTATGAAATGTGCTATGCAAATAAAGCTGCCTTAAGTGAAACTTTTAATACAGGAGTATTTTACAATTGTAGTACTGAACTTTGAGTCTACTGATGTAAATGATGTGAATATTTCGGGCTGGCAGTCATGTTGTCATACAAAACAAGAAGATTATTTTTAATATTTGTGTATTTACTACTCAAGAGCTGTATTTGAAGCTATTTTGCCTTTCAAGGTAATGTGTTTTATGTCCAATGCGGCACCCGGCAGTTGGCCTGCATGACGTCACTGTCCTCTCCCTCTTCTTCCTGTCCTCGTGCTCGGGCTGCCTCAGCTCAGTGGTAATCAGCTGCTGCGCTGTAAATGGAGAAGTCTTCACCCTCGACAGAGGGCGGAATAAGGAGCACCCAGTTCTTTAGTAATAAAAAAACAAGAAGCCCTTAGAGCAGGAAATCAGAGAGGGGACAAAGTCTGGGAAAGGTAAGAAAATAAACTGTCTTTTTGGGCTGTTTTTTGTAATTTCTTCATGTTAGCAGCGACTGACGTTCCGGTCCACTGTTAGCTTGTGCTGGTTGTAACAGGCTACAGAGCTTGTTGGTGGTGGTTTGTTGCAGCAACGAAGCGAGGTCCGTTTATAGCTCGTCAGTCAGGACCAAAACACTTCGTTATGGTTACTCACTTGGTAACAATTCAATTATATAACCGAGCATCTGCATTCAACGAGCTGAAGCCATGTCACACACTTGCTCTGATATAATGCAGGCGTTACAGCACTGACACTGTCATATCGATGGTCAGCAGTCCACATCCTCAATAAACCCTGTATGAGAAGATAAATATGATATACTGTGCATATGCTTCAGATTCATATGGGCTTATCTACTCTGCATAATGACCAGTGACACATCCTTATTTGCAAGTCTGTACTTTATCAATAATCACTACACCTTATCTCATAAGTACATAAAGGAACAAAATCATCAGTAGGCTGTTTTATCTGATTTAGCTTCATTTGAATGTTATTTTTCTGTCTTTCTGTCTTTTCTATCTGTTTATTTTATTACCCACACAATATAATTGTGAGGCACTTAAGGAATGTAGCTGCATTCCAGTGTATTAAAGTGTGACAATAAATCCTGTATTTGATGGGAGATATGGATAAAATCATCCATCATAGTTTGTGTTATTTTATATCTTGATATTCGTATGTATCGTGTAATTTTATGACATTTTCTTTAAGCTCAATTGAGTCACCCTTTTATAGATTATATAACCAGTCTGATTTATGCTAATCTAGGGAGATATTATTATTAAAATATCAAGGCACTTTATTACATTGGGTGCAGCAGTGTTATTAAGCCATGCTGGCAGAGATGTGACAAGATGTGACAGGTCTTTGATGGTATTTATATCCCTTGCCATAGAGGTTGTATCCTCACATTACCCAACTCTGCCTTTGCCGGATTAAGCAGTCGTAAAACTATTGTAAAAACAATTCCCTCCATTCACAGGACTCCCTAAAGCTGACATCTTCAGACTTGTCCTTAGGAATCTCTGGTATTTGCAGGGTGATTGGATGTAATCAAACCCAAATATCCATGTCTCATTTCAGATATACTACTGTTGGCCCTGCCCACAGCACACTTTTGGCTGAGGAAACCTGCAGAGCCTGTCTGAGCCTGTCAGCGACAGCAGGTTTCGTGGAGACAGACCTGTACTCTGCAATGGCTCTGTTGACCCTGCATAGGCTCCCATCCATCTCCACCGCTCCAGTGAGTTCACCCATCCCCACACTTTGTTGATGTACACAAATAAGTTTGGCATTTAGCGTCATATCCTCAGATATGAATTTGCTTTTTCCAAACTTAAAAGAGTTGTTCATGCTGGATCCTGCAGGGTTCTGTATGAAGATTAGTCAGTCCTGGGCGTGTCCCTCATCGCTACGTTGCCTGAATGATAATGAGGCTGCTTTGTTTTTTAGTTGCTTGCAGGGATGTGATTGCACTGATGGGCTTACGGGGAAAACATGCCACAGATAGAGTCATCAAAGAAATTTGGCTACCATTCACATTCCTTACAGTGATGTCAGAGAGTGATTGGATCAAGCTTCTGTCTGTCTAAATGCTCACTGCCACTGTATTCATTAAACGCATATTATCATATAAACACTGTATCATCAGCTTCTGTCTCTTAACTTTATCTCTGCTCATTCTGTCACTCTATCGTGAAGATTATTTAACTTTACATCCAAGGCCTGGCTTCTCCTCTGATTTTTGTCATCGCCAACTAAACATTAAATGACCTGACTGTGGGTCCAAGTCTCATTTATTTTTGCACATTTTGTCAAAGTTTCTAATCACTCTGCTATCTTAACTTGTGTTCTCTCCTTTTTTTTTTTTCTTCAAACCCATCGTTCCTCTCCTGGCTCCTGCCCACTTCTCCTCTTTAATTTTTTTTTTCTTGACTCTGTCTGGACTTGTCAGTTGCGTAACAGGTAATGTTACTGTCTCAAGTTTCTTTCTCTAAACCCTTGTTACTGCTGCTCTCTCTTCCTTGTTTCTTTGTCCCTCCCCGTTCTTGCATTGTGTTTCTCTCTAATTTTTTATCCTTCTATTATTTCACTGCCATGATTGTTGTTTTTACCCCACCCTCACACACCCTTAGTGTCCTCCTCCCTGTGCTCACATCTCACTCTTCGTGTCTGCCTCCTCACTTCAGCTTTCCACTGCACTTTATCTGTGTTGCACCACATTTCACACGAAAAATTACTGGACATCTTTTCCGGCCTTTTGTGTCCACACGTCTCAACAGGAAAGACATCACACACTCACATGCCTCAAATGTTCCCTGAAATTTTGTTACAGTGTGTCAACACTTTTCAACCAGTTAGAAACGTGCAGTTTTGGGAGCATTAAAAACTACTAAAACTACTTGAAAATGACACTTATTAGTGTATTGCAACTCCAGCAACTACTTGGAAGTTTCTTTGGGATGAGCATTTGTCAACCTCAGCCTGCACAACAGAAACATTACAGTCTGCAGTAATTCATAGACACACCATTGTCCTCAAAACGGGAGTAATGCAGTCCTCTTAATTGTTTAAAGGATGAAAGCCTCCAAAGAAGAGGGAGACTTCAGAAAAGGTAAAGTGCACCATCTTTGAATTATCCTCTTATTACAGATGGTCCTGACAAAAAGATTCCCAGTTGGTAGCATTATACTAAGTGATCTCTGTCCGTCTGTAGGGAGAGCTTTGCCCTCGTGAAGGGGGCTGTCCTCCTGCTGGAAGAGGGCGAGAGGCCGGGCCTTGATGAGGAGACTTCTCCTTCTCCACCTTCTCCTGAGAAGGAAGGCGGCAAAGCTCAAGACATGCGGCACAGACACATTCACGCCATGATTGAACAGCTCCGACCAGAAGATACTATCAAGCTGGTGAGGCCTCTTAGCTCTTAAATTAGCTCTGCGACTAACTATAATTTACGTAGTCGATTAATCTGTCGATTATTTTCTCCATTAATTGATTGGTTGTTTGGCTAATGAAATGTCAGAAAATGGTGAAAAATTTTGATAATTGTTTCCAAATCCCAAGATGCCATCCTTAAATGTCTTGTCTTGTCCATGACCCAAAGATATTCAGTTTACTGTTATAGAAGACTAGAGAAACCACACAACATCCATATTTAAGAAGCTGGAATCAGTGAAATTTTACAGATTGTCAAATTAGTTGGTGATGAATTTAATAGTTGGTAACTAATCAGTTATTTGCTGCAGCTCTAGTGTTCATGCATGTTGCAGATCAGACCAGTAAAAGTTGACAAATGATCTGCAGAAAGAATTTTTCTGGTTAGTAAACTTGTTTCATGAACATGTATAATCATATCTCAGGTCAAGGTCATAACATTAGTATGTTGAGTTCACTCGCATCAGCAGCTCTAACTATTGGAGTAATTAACTTCCTCTGTATTACAACTAACCTGTTGTTCAGTCAGAGACCCGACCACTACTCGTGAGGTTGATGTCATTGGTCCAACAGTTTACTTGTAAATTAGATAAAACTTGATTTGATGCATCAGAGCAGACACTCTAAATTCAGTGTCTCACACCTCATCAATTTTATTTGATTCTGATTGTGATTTATTATATGATTAATTGCACAGGTGTAGGTGGACAGTGTGCTGTGAATGAGACACATCAGGTAGACAGTCATTGTAAAAAGGGCTGTAAATTATAAGCAGCAGCCTATGATTGATTATTAGGACATCATAGCTGCAGAGGATTGTTTTGGTTACCTATTGTAAATATATGCTTTAAACTCTGTACTTTCATTTTCAGTTCACAGAACCACAGTTTCACTAGTCTAGCCTAACTAAGTTCCCTATTGTGGATAAGTGCCCTTTGTATCGGTGTTGCATCGCAGCTTAAGTCAATAAAGTGCAGAAGATGCATACTGGGGCCTGTTAAATGCATTCGGCTATTAACAGTCCAACAACCTTCCTCCAATTAAGTCATAATTCTGTAAGCTGCAAACATCACTGCAGATCAAAGTAGTTGTCAACATTAGGGGTGTTGTGAGCAAGCGGCAACCTCTAGGACCGAAACATCATTACATCATGTCAGTTTCTTTTCATTCCTGCTTTGTCTGCCTCCCCAACACCATCTAGTTGCCTTTTTCACTATCTATATAGTGTAATTGTTCTTTTTTAGGACTTTGTGCAGTCATTGATACAGACTCTCTCTCCACCTCCCTAATCCCATATTTTGAGTGTAATTAATTTGCCAAAAAATGAGACAAAACGTGCAATAGAGGATTTACTTTTTTGTTTTCAGATTTTATAAAACTTTTGCATTGATATCATGAATTCTTTTGGCCACAATAATCATGTAGTGAAAATATGATAATGTGCCAGCACTTGTAAATGTGTAATGCAAATTTCACATCAATGGACAATACCGGTAGCTTTGCATATTTCAACCAAAACAACATTTTACTGATGCTTTCCAAGGCATTCCACAGATTTTGACTTTGACCATTAAGGTTTGCAGGCAGCTGCTGGATTTATTTCAGCTCTAAAACATGAAAATGTGCTGCAGAGACCTGAAACATTTTTGACGGGGGTAAAAGATTTTTGTTAGGTTCTTTTTTTTTTTTTTTTTTGCTTCAGTTGTGTGATACAGCTGAGACACAGAAAATATACAAACATGTACGTGATGAATATCCTACATTAGATCATTTATTGTTCAGTAGTCAGCTCTTATGGTCATGGGTTGAAGAGCTTCTCACGAGGACTTGAATGCAACACTTCAAGCTGTATTATATTGAATCAGTTGTGGAACTTAGTCAAAGAAAATAACAGCTGACTACGTGTGATGGACTAAATATTTTTAAACCAGAGGTCATGTGGATGGCAGGGAAAAAACAATCTAAAACATAATATTTGCTTTAAGAGGAATAATGTGAAATATAAAGCACTTGGAGTCAATGAGCTAAAACAAGTGAAAACAAGTGGGTCTTTAAGTGGACGGTAGCCAGTGTGTGTTTCTCGGTAAACACAACATTCACTTCCCTGATTTAACTTTTCCAGGAAGGCCAGAGAAAATATACTGCACAGGATATTTTGCACTGTGTGTAATCAGACAGGTTTGTTTGGTTTAATGGGTAACCTGAGACTTCAGAGGAAACCACAACATGTTGCGTATAAAGTGCGTTAATTGCTCATTCTCCTCTCGTCCTCCTTTTTGTCTCCCTTCTGCTCTCTGCACTGTCTCACGCAGGCGGTGCAGTTGGAGTCCATCAGTTCGGTCAGAGTCAGGTATCTGATCGTTGTCTCCACCCTCAGCAACAAACAAGAGAGCATCCTGCTGGGCATGGATTTCCCCAGCTCAGACAGGTGTGTGTAATCAAGATGCCGGTGTAGCGTGTCACAAAGATAAGATTTCCATTCAGTTAATAATTTCTGATTTAAGCTTTGACGAGCTAAACTTCCTTCCTGGTCTTGTTGTTTGTCTGTGTCCTCCTGCAGCGATCACTGCACCATCGGCCTGGTGCTGCCAGTTTGGAGCGACACACAGGTGTACCTGGACGGGGACGGGTAAGAAACATTCAACAAAGGGAATGAGGAATGAATGTTTGTGAGGCTGCAGCACAGACGGTGCAGCCTGATGTCTGGGATTGTGGCCAGAGATAATGTGAATGAGTAATGGTCACTATTTATGGAGCTGAATCATTCTCCATGAATTACAACTGCTCCTATCACTCACTCAGACCCTTACATAAGCATGGAGGTCATGTGTTTTTGCAGTAAAAGTAAAGTATGGTCAGCCTCGTTCTGTATCAGTGAGGAAGAAGTTAGTAGCAGCTGTAAACAACTCTGTGTTTGCTTTATGATGCATCCACAATCTCAAATATCCACTCAAACTCAGTTTTAGATTAAATTTTAATGACCTCAGCAACATGCTTTGATTATAATATTTGAGGCTGTTTATTGGCTTGTGGTCAAACAGTGTTCTTCTTAGCCGTCGATTCTCGGATGAGAATATAGAGAAGGTTATGGTGATACTGAGAGTTCGTGTTTTCTAGTCTGCTGTCTCTCACTGAGTGCCAAAAAAAGATGCTCTGATTGGCTGCCATGTCACACCACCATGTTCACCCTCATCAGGCTGGTTCACACCTCCGGCTATGCTAATCCCCCCCCCCCCTCTCTCTCTGTCCTCACATTTTCCATTCTGTGCTTTCTTCACAGGAACCGTCACTAATTTACACTGAATTGTCTCTGTGTCTTCTTCCAGTAATGCTTCTTATCAGTGTCACTTTCTCACTTCTCTCATTCTTCTCATTACAGTAGCTCATACTTCTGTCTTTTTTTCCCCCACAGTGGTTTTAGCGTGACAACAGCAGAAGAGACCAGAATTTTTAAACCTATTTCCATGCAGACCATGTGGTGAGTGACAATTGTGGCATCCATGTATTAATGTTAAAACATTAATGTCCTTACTATGCTATCCAGCTCATCACTTCCTAAAGCATCTCGTCAATTGTTACTTGCCCTCGCTCTAAATCTTGCCTGGAGGAGTCATGACATTTCACAGTCATCATTTTTCAGGCCTGGGAAAGTCATTGAATTAGTCAAAATCGTTGAAGGTTTTGGAAGGGGCATGGAATTTTGTTGCATGGAATGAAATTGTTACAACAATTTTCTGTGGATAACCCTCCTACAGGTAATGTAACATATCAGCAAATTCATTTTCTTTAGCTGTGGACTGAATGTAGCTTTAATATGCGTCCATGTGTGGCATCATTTTGTTTACCATCATGTACGTTTCGTCATTTTCTGTCTGGGTTCGTCTCTCCCTTCCTGTATGCCAGGTAGCTGGAATTATCTTTGAACAGAACTTGAATTTGATATGTTTGAAAAATGGCAGGCAAGTTGGACAAGAGAAAAAAATAATGTGGGTCCTTGAAAAGTTATGGAAAGGTTTTGACATTTTGTCCATAAAAATGTGTGGGAACCCAGGAGGTTTTTAATGTCCTCAAATAGGCATCAGAGACTCCTCCTCACTCTTCACCTTCAAGAAAACTCCTTAAAACACACCTTTTCATAACTACCTACAACCTTTAAAATCAGTGTACTTTGCCCTTTCTGCATTATTTCCCTCTCTACCTCCCTATGGATACTATATCTTCAAGTATCCTAAGAAGCGCTATATAAGTCCAATGTATTATTATTATTATTAGTATTATATTGTTATTATTATTCTCATCTTCTGTCCTTCCCCTTCCCACCGCTGTAAGGTCAGTGCTGCAGGCGTTGCACGGCTGCTGCGAGCGGGCGGTCAAGGCGGCAGTGATCCCAGGCAATGGCCTGGAGTGGGCCCAGCACTACCACCAGCACACTGAGTCAGACCGCTACTGCCTCAACGAGTGGGAGGCCATGAATGACCTGGAGTCAGTCCGCAGGGACAGTAGTGGACAGAGGTAAGAAAAGGACAAGTACCTCTAAACTGTTGAGTAAATATATTTAGGTAGGCCACTGGAAACCCAAATCCACAATAACTCTGCATTTTAGGGTCTGATGTACATATTAGTAAGCATCTAAAAAGTATTAGGAATTAGTTAGAAATACAAATTCAAAATATTGTCATGTGAGTTTTTGTAAACTTTCTTAAAAATTCCACATCAACTGTCCCACCCAAGTAGGTACAGTCAGGCTGTTTGTGATGTGTCTAGGTGAACATCCACCACTGAAGATGGCACCGTGTCATTCTTTTATTTTCCAACTGCAGCAGACTGCGCTTTTAGTGAGCTGTGGTGTCGTTGTCCACAAAAGCTGCTTTGCACAAATGAGCACAAAACGTTATTAAAATACACATCAGCATCACATAACACAAAAACATGCATCATAAAAAACATCATCACTGGGGATTTGATAAAACACATTAAGGAAGAGAAGTGGCAGTTCCAGAGCTTGTTAAAGAGCTGAATGCTGCGTGAGCATGCTATACCTGCACCCTGAAGGTAGGAGTACATACTCAGAGCATAAAGAGTGCGCTGGATCTGCTATGATCTTATGAGCGATATTAAATGTGTACCAGTCTGTCATATGAGTAATACTGCACATTGGTTCTCCTGTTATCTTGCCTCCAAGTTTAACAACCGTGTCCAGTTTGTTCTTGTTTTTTTACCGACATCGCTCGCTGAATACAAATACAAAAGGTCAATATACTCTGAATAAAGGTCTTGTAAAACAGTATCAGCATAGTCGTCAATTAGAGGATAAAGTGGAGTTCCTTCTAAAAGCGATTATCATCTCTTTGGTTTTCTTTGTGTTGAAAATCAGATCTGAGCACCACTTATAAAAGTGGTTAATCTCAGCTCTTTAACGGGTCTCATCGTCAGTGCCACATCATCTGCAGATGTTATCAGCATACAGTCATCCTGATAACAAGCACAGTCACTGGTTTACACTGTGAACAGCAGCTATGAGAGGACACAGTCTTGTGGTACCCCAGTCTGAGTGATGGAAGAGTGAATATTCTCCATGGACTTGGAGATGCTGTTGCTTCATGATTTACACCTGTGCTACCCATCTTTACTGTCAATAGACTGTCTGCTTTGACAGTCTTAAAGGCAGATGAAAAATCGGCAAACAGCATGCTCATGTGAGATGTTTCCAGATCCTGGTTCAGAAGTGTTACTGTTGCGTCTCCCACACCGATGCAAATTGTAAAGCGTCCAACTGATGGTTGGTTTCAGACTCTAAGTGAGTTTAAATAATTCACTCAAAACATTTCATGATTATATGGTGTACCGGTCTAAAATCATTTAATTCAGAGGGATTTGTCTTTGTAGGCAGTGGGATTATTTTAGACACTTCCCTTGACCTCATGATTGTTCGTAAATACTACTACTCACAACAGGACCATTGGATTTCCTTGTGTTTACTGGGAGAGGTTGCGCCACACTTCCTCTAACGTTACATGTATTGGTGCACCACCCTCTGTCCAGTCCCCTTTGGGCTCAAATTGGGATGGTTTGTCAGTCTCATAATGTTTAAAAAACAATTTCAATCATTGGCAAAGTTTACTGTTTGTGCAGAGCTGGTCCCCTGTGAGATCAGTCCAACCATTGTCTTTATTCCATGCCACGCCTCCCTTTGCGTCCTTGTCCTTGAGAAGCTGTTCCACTTTAATTTTGTAATCCCTCTTCGCCCGATTTATTTGCATGTGTGCTTCCTCGTCGAATTAGCTTTCCTGTACGTCTGTCATTCTCTTGAAATGCCAGCTCTTCCTCAGTTAGAAGCTTTGAGTTGTGTCCGCAGTAAATCAGGGTTTAGTATTTGCACGTTTTTATTTGTTTAGTGGGGAGCACATTATTTTGCAAAACAGCTACGCCTCGCAGCTGGAGCTGTACCTTCTCTCCCTCCTCCTTGGCCTCCTCCTCTCCACACATCACATGTCTCTGATGTCCTGAACATGGAGATTGATAATGTAATTTGCTACCTATAGATTAAGTTAAGCTATATATTGTATGTAAGTGACGTATGAGGGAGATGTCAATCAGTATGTGATTTGCCTCGCAGTCTGGAGACAGGGGTGCGTTCTGAATCACATACTGTTTCTCTTTACTTTTGGTAGATGCTGCAGCTGCCCTTAAAAAGTATGCATTGTTGCATGCAGTATGCACACAGTCAGGATATACTACCCTCTTGTTCATATATCTGTTTCCTTGGAGATAGCACAAAACGCCATTTGCTGAGTTCACCAGAGACAGACATCAACCCCGAAGAGCTCTGTAGATTTAATTTGCAATATGAGTAGTTTAAACTTTTAATGCTGCATACATTGTAGATTCTTATATAGTGTATCCCGACAGTATAATTACATCTGCATTTCTCTGTCCTTGTTATTTAATAGTTATGTCCTTTTGTTGTCGGTAATCTTTATGGTTATTTTCTTCACTTAATTAAGTCACTTTAATGCACTGTCATCTGTCATTATGGCTTCTGTGAAGCTGTCAACGACTTATCAAACTGTCATCTGTTTGTGGCTTTGTGACACATCTTCCTCTGCACATATGATTGTGGGTTAGAATAGCCAGACAAGCATGCTGGCTTGTGTACTGCAAAATCCGACCAGATGTAGTAGTACATCCTGGTATTTTTGGCATAGTATGAATCGGGACATACTAAATCTTTTTCTGGTATACTCAACAGTATGGTAGTGTGGGGGTTGGAATACACAGCATGTTTTTTAATCGACATGAACATTTATTTTCACTCAGATTTTTGCAGATATTTAACGAAACACTCAGTTTTGATATCATGTATGTATTTTTATGATTTTTACAAAAAGTCAAATTTCCAGTGGCTTTAAATGTGTAAATAAATTGAAAGATATTATCAGATTTTATTGCTCATGCACACACATCAGCTTGTACTTAAGTTTCACTCCTTCTTGCATGGGAAGCACCGCAGACAGAATTTCCAATGAGGCGCTGATTAAAGAGCACCTGAGAGACATCATGAGGACTGAAGACCTGGACAGCCTCACATCTAAGATGGTAAGACATACAGGCAGATATAAAGAGGAAGTTGGCTTAAAATAGTCAGAACTATTAGGGGAAGCTAATATGTCAAAAAAGATGAGAGAATGAGTGGATGCCTGTATAATTTGATCTTTCCTTCACCGCTGTAGGTTCACTCTGCCCTGGAGACCAGGATGGGCTTCGACATGAGACCCTTCAAGGAGTACATTGACAATGAGATCCTGGTCACCCTGGCTCAGATGGACAAACCCTCCAAAATATTTGACTACCTTTACCTGGTGAGTGATTTGCTGGAGTTCAAAGACAGTAATAAGCTTTGTTTCACCAACATGGCTAGAAAGCTTTCTCATGCTTTAGTCAGTAAACTGACGGAAGTGTGCTTTCACCAGGATGTTGTCATGTGACTGTAACTTCCCCTTTGTGGAAGATCTGTGTTGACAGCGATAGGGAAGACGTCTCTGTTAGCCCTTTCCTTTTTGCGCTTGACTGAACCTTCTTCTTATTTATCTGGTTTCAGGGCTCTGAGTGGAACGCAGCTAACTTTGAAGAGCTGCAGAAAAACAAGTCAGTGTTTTCACCTGCGACATTTCTCTACAGCTCTGTGTATTGTTGTTGTCCATCTCTATTTCCCATTGTCTCCTGACATTGTGTGAATTGTGCATTGTGTTTTGCTGAGTCACCACTGTGGCTTTAAGTTTGTGTCTGTATGTTTTTCAGTGTGGGCTATATTCTGAATGTGACGAGAGAGATCGACAACTTTTTCCCAGAGTCCTTCACTTATATGAACATCAGAGTGTACGATGTGGAAGCCACTGATCTGCTCCCTTACTGGACAGACACTTTCCAGTTCATCAACACTGCAAGGTACTCCAGAAACCCCAAGCACATCAGAAGATGCCGAAAATCCAAACTTAACAAAAAGGCATTTTGCAGTCTTCCAGATTTAAGTTGTAGACAAGCACAATTCTGTCATTACAACATATTTATACACAGCCAAATTCCTGGACGTTAAAGGGAAATTTCGGCCACATATTCTGTGGATGTCCAGTCAATGTTGATGGTAAATGTAGTCAACTGAAGCAATGAATTCCTCAGCCGTGCTCTATTGCCAGAGAAAGCTGAGTTTTCTGTTGATCCTCCTGCATCCAGTGGCGTCATTTGACATGACAGGGACGTAGCTCTGTATTGCAAACTGTGTTTCCAACAGCAAAAATGGCATTCAAATAATGAGTGCAGGAGATGTTTTGGACGAGGATACACTTGGATTCTCAGCCATACTTATTCAAGTCAGAGTATTGAGCCAAAGATAGTCAGCAAAGAAAAGCTGAGGCTGCAGCTGCATTAGCCGTGCAAGAAGATACAGCCAGCGGGGACCCTCCAGAACCTGAGCTGCTGAGAGCAAACACCGATTGCTGGTGCCTTTGCTTCGAATTTTCTCCGATGCCAATAGAAACTGAATCATTCTGCTGCGATGGATTTCAGTGTGGGTAGTCATTGTTGGATGCTGTTGCCAACACCAACCCAGATAGAGCCTGTGTGTGTGTGTTACTGTGCATGAAATTTTACACCTGACTTGGACACACTTGGTGTGCAGGAGACCTTCTTCAGCAGATAAACAGAAAATGACAACAAAGACCAGCAGAGCCGAGAGGGCAAATGACCATTGATTGACTTTATTTTGTCAGAATCTCAAACAAACAATACATCCTGGTACATGTAGGCACTGCCGACACAGCTCCACGAGCAGAAGTCCACTTTCTTGGTCAGTGTAGCATGCAGTGAGGAATTTATTGCTTCAGTGGGCTACATTTATCAACACTGATTGGTCATCCATATGGCAAATTTTCCCTTTAATACCATATCATCATTGACATGTTTCAATGATACACTAAATCCCCTGATGCTAAAAGGTGATATGATGACTGCCTGTACTGATACACAGTGCGATTTCAGTCCGTTAAAGTATAAGTCTGCGGAGTTAGAAGAGAAGATTGATACCACGCTCACTTCTGTCCGCCAGATATGAAGCTGGACTCACAAGATGGTTAGCTTCGCAGGAAGAAACAGCTAGCCTAGCTTTGACCGATGGTACCAAAATCTGCCCATCAGCATCTCTAAAGCTCTCTAATTGCTGGACTGTTTCTGTTGCCTGGCAACCCAAAATACTGTGCCTGGCCTAGAAATATTCCCAGTTATAACCCCCCTAAAAATGGTGTTGCTATACATTGGCTCTTGTACAGATTAAATAAATGAGACATACTTTGTTTTATAGTGAGTTAGAGGTGCTGGTAGGCTGATTTTTTTTTTGTCTATTGACAGAGCCAGGCTAGCTGTTTCCTCCTGTTCACAGCCGTTATGCAAAGCTAAGCTAACTAGCTCCTCATCTAACTAACAGAAAGTGACAGAGTGCATTTCTCAAAATATTGGTCCACTTCTTTATGTCATGTACTTTGTTCCCAGCTTTGCCTCGCCACCAATATTGCAAATTTGAGGTGTCACACTTTCCATTCAGTTAATCAGTTCACCACTACTTGTCAAGTTAAATCTCTAAACCACTGAGTGACTTTCTCTGGATCTCTGTGCGATGCAGGAAGAGTGGACAGGCGGTGTTGGTGCACTGCAAGATGGGTGTTTCTCGCTCTGCATCCACGGTGATCGCCTACGCCATGAAGCAGCAGCGCTGGCCTCTGGATGTGGCGTTGTCCTATGTTAGGGAGTGCCGGTCCATCGTCAAGCCCAACGAAGGCTTCATGAAGCAGCTGCAGACCTACAACGGCATTCTCAACGCAAGGTCAGGCATGGTGTTTCCAAAATGAGGAATGCCAAAATCTAAAAATTACAAAACAACATCAAACATTTTTTTGAGTTTGCCGTTGTCTGTGGCTATTTAGGTATTGAGATGTGGGCTCATGTGAGGATTGTGTTGTGTTCCTTCATCATTCCAGCCAGCAGCGTCACAGCGCACTCTGGAGGCGAAAGTCAAGAGACCAAAGACAAAAGTCAATACGCAAGGAGGAGGGAGGGGAAGAAAAAAAGCCAGTGGAGGCAGAAGAGGAGGAAGAAGAAGAGGAGGAAGAGGAGGATGACGGACTTGAAGGTTCTGAGCAGGGTGACGAGGAGGATGCAGATAGTCTAGATGAAAAAGATATAGGTAGCCCAGATGAGAGAGATGATGCAGAGGTAACTCCTCACATCAGCGATATCAGCATTTTAAATCCTGCTGATTTTGTTTTTTAATCTTCAACCCTTTTACCTTCCCAAACTCACCCAGGTGTTTGAAGAGCCCGCCCCCCCGTCTGAGACCAACCAGGGGCCTGGGCAGACAGGGCCAGCTGGTGTCACTCCTGTTATCACAGTAAATGAACCAGAAAAGGTGAGCAGACACAAATGTAGTTACACACATACGCTGTGTCTCTTAAGTGGTTTTCCTTCACGAAATCACTGGATGTTCTTTTTCTTTCTCATCTCAAGGTCGCTCCGAGTGTTAATCGCAGCGGCAGGATGAACCTCTTCTCCCTCATGCAGTCCATCAGTGATGAGGATAGAGGGCGTGAACAGGTAAATGGAGCTGAGTGCCAGTCTCTCTTAAATGCTGTTCATAGTTGATGTACGCACAAACTAACTAAGTGATGGATGCAGCGACAAACCAGCAGCTCCTGTGTTCTGCAGTGTTAAATCACTGTTTTTCTCAATGGAGTCTGGCTTTGAAGAGAGCCTCGATAACAGCTTCTGTTCCCAGTCTGAAAGGGCTGTCTGACGGCAAGGTAAAATGAATAGGGTACACTTAAATGATATTGATTTTTCTAGGTGGGAACAGTATGTTTTGATGTGATCCCCATTCACAGCAGAACATTATTTAGCTCTGTGCTTGTTCTCCTGCCTGCTTTTCCAAACTGGAAGCGTGCCAAGTGCCATCTACTGTAGAGTAATATAATGACCATGGATAAGTGCGTCGTACAACCCCACTTAAAATAAATCTTAACTATACTCTTCAGGTTGAAAAACGGTCAAGGTTTCAGTTAGCTGCTCTATAAGCTACTCCTCTACTTCTCTGTTGCTTTCAAGCTGCCTGGGAGTCCGCGGCGGAGACGTAGCCTAGGACGACGGAGTCTCATTCACCAGAACGCATGTGTGGATGTTTCACCTGAACCACGAAGCCTGCCGGACGTTGGTCAAAGCAATCCCTAAAGTGATCAAGGAGGCAGAAGAGCAGGGAGTTACAGGGGAGGGAGGCGGACCCATAAAGGAGGCAAACAAATCCTGAAAACACCAGAAGGAAAGTGTGCACTGGTAATATGCCAAGGTTTTTATACACTGATACGCTCTGGCTTTATATTTTAGATCACTGAAAGTTTTAATTTATGTTTTACTGCATATCTCTGCTCATGATTATTGAAGCTGATGTTCACTGCTGATAAAAGGATTTGTGCTGTAGTATTAACACACCAGTGAAAGCCAGGATATCTGAAGTCATTATCAGTGTACACTGTTGTATTATGGTTTTTTCAGCATTTTAAAAACATATCCGACCACATACAGACGTACCAGTCCCTCCCTCCATGTAGCGCCCCCTGCTCCCTCTTCCCTTCTTCAGCTTTCACATCACCACTTGAGATATCTATGCAATTACTGTCCTCCTTTCTTTCCCTCTGTAAATACGAGGCTGTATGCTGCCAACACCAGGTAGACAGTTTTAAATGTCTTTCATATTTTCACAAGACGTTCATTGTTGTAAGACGGGAGGATCTCACTGTATCTAAGCTGTGCATCATGAACCAAGTCAGGGCCAGTTTTATGGCAAAAGCCTGTTTGCCAAACAATGTTCTCCAATGTGCCAATGAATGACTATATTAAATCTAAAATCTTTATCATGTCAGTATGTTAAGAACCAATGTAACCCACTCTATTTTTATTCACCTTACTTAAACACCAGGGCTGTATGAGTGCCTTCACCCTGAGAATGAAATACGACTCTATGACTGGTGTTTTTAAATGTTTTTATTACGAGGTGATGGCTGCGTATTGTATGAATCTTGTACTGTTCCTCTGATTGCAGTATAAATATGACTTCCCAAAGTTTTGCATGTATGCATAACACAGAAGTATATATGTATCCACACATTATGCTGATGACCCGGGTGCATGTTATGTGTTTTTATACCAACATGTGAGAACAAAGTGTTCAGGGTTTTCTCATGTATTTATATTGACATTTAATGGATTGAGGTAAATTATTCAGAATACCGTTTTCACACTTCTGATCACTGGATGCTGATATGGAATATTTTTTATTTCATGCTGGTGTTACCAGTGACCCAAGCTAAAGCTTCATTTAACCTGCATGCTCACTGTTAAAGAAAACATGCACTTTATAATCCCACGACACACACAGTTCGCACTGCCTGAGCCAACGTCACACTGTACTATGAATAAAATGATCATTTATTATTTTTAAATCTCGTCCACATCTTGTTGTGTTAAGCTCTCTGCTGTCTGCACCTCACTCGTTTACGACAAGCACTATGAGTGGAAAAATAAACGATCATACTCAAAGCAAACGCTTTGTTTCTTTATTGAATAATTCACCAGAGTTGCTTCTGTTAAGAAACATTTTAATATCAAGACACAACAAAGCACAGGGACAAGCAGCCTTACTTTGAATACTCATTTTGTTTCAGTTTATATTGTCATTTACTGTATTGCTGGTCATCTTAACAGTACAGTCATAATTCACAAGAGAGCAGAGAGTAAGGGGCACAGAGGACATTTTAACAAAACAGATGTGATAAATTCAGGTACCGATGTATTTCCTTCTGGGCTCACTGAGGGTGACTCCTCCCTCTTTCAGTGCTGTCTTGAAGGCTTGAACCTGTGAAAGAAAAAAACAAGGGAGACATAAACATGAAGCATGATGACTTTAAGAAGTATTTCACTGCTGGAAAATGTAAGCTTGGCTGTTTTGACACAGGACACAATATGGCAGCCGGCTAGTAACAAACAAAAAGTAAGATAAAATAGGTTTCTGAAAACATTTGAGGCGAGAATTAGTTCCTGCAGTAACAGAATCTTTGTTCATATGAAATTAGCACTACTTTATTTTACTGTTTGATCTCAGTTTTGTTTGTAGCCCACGTTTTCACTGTGCAGGAAACAGTATGGCGCCCACTTCCTCTTCACAAACTTTCATATTACAGCTAAACTGTGCACTGAAATATGTTTCTGAGGTTATTTTAAGTAAGTTATAGGCAACACAGTGACAGAATCTTGGTTTATATTTGATCAGCACCGCCTAGTTTTACTGTTTTGATCTGAGAGAGTGAAAGAGAGAAGAGGGACTCTCTTGATCCGCTTCTTTACTACTGTCTCAATGATGGCGGGCATACAGAAATGCGTAACTACAATCTGTAGTTCTAGCAACAGCCGTAGAGCCAGCAAAAATTCGCTGGATGATGACCAGGGAGATCTGGCCGCTGGTAAGATGGAGGGAGGTTTACCACACTTCACTTAAACCTACTACCCACATTATTATAATACAAAACTGGATGTAAATCGGCAAAGTATCCCTTTAAAAGGGAAAAAAAGACACACAAATCAGTTGTCTAGCAGCAGTTGGTGCTGCGTGCACTCACAGCTTCAGAGCGGTACGTCCAGGGAATCTCCCTGTACACCATCCTCGTGATCCCAGCCTGCTGACATCGCTGTGCCAGCACCTCGCCCACAGCCTGACATGCTGCCACGCATTTTGTGGAAGCCAGCTCCTTCCTCAGTGCCCACTCTCTGGTGGAACACGAAAGCACCGGGTCAGGAGAGCTTCTGGAGAACACGTGTGCTGTCACAAACTGTTGGGTGCGAGAAAACTCCAACCTGAGAAGATAAGAGAGATAAACATGATAGAAGAGAGGTGAGGGAGGGAGCAGGAGGGAAATAGAGAATTTAGATGTGCAGGATTATCTGTCTGGTAAAAGTGAATTTGATCAGTTGTCAGTGTTTGGTCAGTGTTTTTTTTATGTCCTCAGGTCTCCCTTGAAAATAAGGGAAATAATAATCTTTGTGTGAGACTTGGGTGATTAAATTAGGGGCGTATATATAGGTGTACGCGCACAGTCACAGTCAGTATGAACATGAGCATGGTGTATATACTGCCACACTGAGCTGCCTCTGATTCTGTGCACTCACAGTTGAATACAGAGTAAAGAAGAACAATAAAACTGTACAGCAGAGGTGTGGACGCGAGTCACATGAATTGGACTCAAATCCGACTCGAGTCACGAATTTGATCACTTTTTAGTCAACTTGACAAAATCAAAAAGACTCGTAACTCAACTTGAACTTAAACACCGATGACTTGTGACCTCACTTGCACTTGAGCCTTTTGTCTTGAAAATATTTGATAACTTTCGCCGAACCTAAAGATTAAGAAGTGTGTTAATATTTAACTTAAAAGGGAGAATAGTCTTTCAGAAAATTTCTTACAAATCTGGGGAGAGAACGTACTAGACATTTTTACCAATATGAGATAACTAAATAAGAAAGGACAGGACAGAAACATACAAGATTCATTCTGTTGTGGTATTAGTTAATTGTGCCATATAGTGTGAAGGTGCAATGTCAGCATTACTTTTTTGATGATTGAGTTCAGCTGCACGATTTTTGTAAATTGTAATATATTATTGTGTGATCATGAGCTTTGGGTAGTGACCAAAAGAATGTGATCGTGGACACAAGCAGCCGAAACCAATGTCCTCCGGAGGGTGACTGGGCTCAGCCTTAGAAATGGGGTGAGGAGCTCAGAGATCCGGAGGGAGCTCGGAGTAAAGCCGCTGCTTCTTCACATTGAAAGCGACCAGTTGAGGTGGTTCTGCCTCCTGTTCTGTATCATAGGCAGCGTTGCTTGCTTGAAGTTTCTTGAAGACGTTTCACCTCTCATCCAAGAGGCTTCTTCAGCTCTAACAGACTGGTGCGGAGTCGCTGGCTTTAAACTCTGTGTCTGTGGAGGGATACCAGGACTGCATTGTAGGTGGGTGATAAGTGGTGACAAAGGCCACCTCCTCTGTTTAACGACGGTTGTTCCAATTAGACATAGATGGCTTCTATCATGCGTCTTTCGAACCATCCGTCTTCTCTGGACAACATGTGAACATCGCTGTCCTCAAAAGAGTGTCCCTTCTCCTTTAGATGTACATGGGCAGCTCAGTCTTGGCGTTGACTTAAAGAGCTGGCTCTCCTGTGTTTGTGGAGTGGTTGTTTTGTTTTACCAATGTTCAAGTCAGCAAGTCCAGTTGCTATGATATAGCACCTACGACTACAATGACCTGAATGACTGAGAATGTTCACCAACATGTGCCTCCCATTAAAGGTTTTCTGGGCATCTCCAACTGGTAGGAGCCCCGGGGTAGACCCAAAACATGCTGGAGGGTTTAAATGTCTCATCTCGGCTGGGAACGGCTCAGTAACCCCAAGGAGGAGCAACCCAGCCCCGAAAAAGCCAATAGAAGTGGATGGATGGATGGATGCAATTGTTCTGTTGTTAAAATGGCATTACATTTGGTGAAGAGTGCAGTGTGACTTGTTTTAGGACTTGAGACATGCCTGTCTTGACTTGGGACTCTAGTGCAAAGACTTGAGACTCACATGTAAATTGCAAAACAATGACTTGGTCCAATCTCTGCTTTACAGCATGATCACATTTATCTGTCTCACATATGTAACTGACAGTCGTTGTGTGACAGTGTGATGGTCATCTATTTAACACTTGATATTACATAACAGCTATCATGAAGCAGTTTTATCCCAAAACACACACACCTGTGGTAAAACTCCCGGCGAGGCCAGGACGTCTTCCAGCCCCGGTCCTTCACAGCCAGAGCCATCTGCTCCAGGTTCCGGGGGTTTCTGTTCACGAAGGTCGGGTTCACGGCTTCATTTTCATCCGAGCGGGGCTCCTCCTCCGGCGGAGAGGCGAGCTGACTCAGACACCGAGCTGACACCACACAACAGGGCACAGATAAACTCAACACCAGTATGTAACGTTACGTAGCTCCAAACTGAGTACTTTACAGAATATAACACAGCTGTGATGGAAATAGTTTCACCTACCCGTCTGGTTTGTGGCCACAGTTTGACGACATCGTTGGATTTGACCTAACAACAGCCGCACACTGCGGCTAATGTCGCTCAGAGCCATCTCCTCCTCCTCAGCTGGGCTCACTTCATAAATACAAACTCCAGTCAACGATTATTATCAACGCTAAGTCCTTAAAAACACGAAAACATACCAACTCTAGCTATTTGATAGGTTTTCACCGTGACATGTGCAGCGCCATCTTTGACATTCAGACAACATCCGGTTCACTTGGTGCTCATTTAGAAGCAGCACTGACAGAAACAAACGCCAGCACTTCAGAAAGTTCCGCTTACATGTCTTCCACATAACTTCCTTTATTCAATCACCATTAAATTATACAAGAGCAATTAGTTACAAGAAAAACAAACAACAAAAGGGGTACAAATATACTTACAAATTAAAAAGAGGTTTTTAATGCTTTGTAAATGACCATAGTCCCAATGGCTTTCTGATTTTCCAGTCCTTTTGTTGGTGTTTAAAAGTACGTTTCACTTCATGCTTAAAGTGATGGATCTTAGGTTTCCTTTCAGACCATTTACATTTATGGATGTAAAACCCATTATAAAAAATGATAAGATTCAAAATAGACGTGACCTCTGTCCAGATATTGTTTCCATTGTAAAAAAAACCAACCTCTTCTCTGTGAATTAATCTTAGTTCCACATAACATCAAAAACATATTCAACGTATTTTACATAAATGCATTCATAAAATGAATGTTAAATTGTTTCTGTGCCACTTTTACAGAACACAGGATTCAGAAAGATAATTTCTATATATGCTTTGAGTGATTTGTTGGATAGATTAAGTGTATAATTTTAAGATACACTACACTAACCTTATTGTTGACGAAATATTTGTTATGGTAAGTCCAGATGAATTTCCAGTTAATGGTGTCAAAGTGACTATTCACATGGTGTTACCAGAGAAGTTGTAGTGTAGTGCATCATGTCTCTAAAAAATGGTATTACATCCTTTATGTTGGTGCAATTGATCAAAACATCTGTCTTACACATTGACTGTTCATCAGACATATTGCCTTCCTGCAACAACTTAAAAAAAAACATGTAGGTACTGCATCAGTCACTATGCTATATTCTTGTGCAGGTATCTGCCTACATGTCTTCATACCAGAATAAAAATTGTGCTTTTCTATAAATTTTTGCCAATTTACTCTACATCAACTTGTACTTTACTATTTTATTTTACAGTAATACGTCACTACATTTCAGAGGTCATTTTTACTCCACTACATTTATCTGAGAGGTACAGCAAATTCACAGATTTTACATACAGAACATGTGATCATCTTAAAAATTTGATGTATTATTAGACATGAACACCCAAATAGTTTAAAGGGTATTTAAAAGTAGGGCTTTTTGTCATCGTTTTGTCAATAAAATGTCAGAATATAGTGAAACATGCCCTGTGTAATTTCCCAGAGACTAAGGTAACGTCTTGAAATTGTATGTTTGATCTGATCAGCAGTCCAAGAATCGAAACAGATTCAGTTTATTATCATGTATGACAAAGAAAAACATCAAATTCTCACATGAAACCAGTAAATGTTTGGCTTTTTCTCTTAAAATTGCAAAATTTGTGATATTACTAATAATTCCAAATCAGTTATTCAATCATAGAGTAGTTGCCAATTAATTTTCTGTCACTGACTAATCAACTTAACATTGCAGCTTCAGTTAAATAAGACCTGGGTCAGCTACATTCAAATGTTCATAACTGTGATTGAATCAGTGATGTCATACATATATGTCTGCCTGATTGGCAGCGTTGGTGAGTTACTAGTCACATGTAACAGTGTTAAGAGTTATGTTTTATATTACAAAATGAACAGGCTATAATTGTACTCAGTCAGTTACTGAGAAAAAATATGTCATTTGATTATGGTTACTTACTTAAATGTTGGTGATTACAAAGGGGTTACATCCAAATATATTCTTCACAGGAAAAAACGTATAAGAGTATATGTAGAATGTAACATTGATTTTGTCACTTTGCACCTTAACGTGCAGGGATTCCTTCTTTTGGCATATTTCTGGACAAGGTGGGGCAGCAAAGCCACTGGGACATATTTGACTGCAACATTTTAGGCTATGCACTTATGTTTTTAGGACTTCTCAGCTGGATTGCCCAGTTAAAAACATTTTTTAGAAAAGAAAATTAAAAGTGATCACATGTAATAAATCACATTACTTTGATTAAGTAATTAAAATAGTTACATCCCTTGCATTTTAACAGGGTAACAGTTCATATGTAACCTCTTATATTTCTAGAGTAACCTTCCCAGAACTGTTAATAGGTACTTTTTGAATGCAAGATTCCTTACTTGCAATGGTCTGGAGTTACTGGAATGAACCCTTGTGTTAACACTTAAGTAAAGGATTTGAATACTTCCCCCTTCACTGGTTAACTGGCAAATTAATTATACATACATGTCAAAATACTTGTAGCATGTTCAGTGAATGAAACAATACGATTAAACAAGAGAATCATATTTAATTTCAGTTCAAATTTGATCCATTTTACAGTGCAAACCAGCAGGAAAAAAGAGAAATGTCCGGCCAGAGTCTTGTTCAGAATGGTGGCATGATGATGAAAGTTATGATCCGTCCAAAAGACTTAATGGATAAACAAGCCACAGCCCCTGTAAGGCACATGAAAAACTTTTACTACCAATAAGTACCTGTTTTGTGTATGTGTGTGTGCGCATACGGAAGACATGACAATGAGGAAAAAGAATCTTTGGCTCATGAAAATCATTAAGATAATTCCCTGCTATCATTTGGAGAATCCTACAGGGCTGGCTTATCAAAGCACAATCCAACAGTTCAACAATCATACGTTCCCTTAAACTGCAGAACAGATTCATTCACCGGTGTGTTTTCCCTTTTCATAACTGATGTCTACAACACACGTTCATACAGTGAAAAGTACATGATTACTATGTTTTTAGTGACCGACAGAGTAATTAGTAAACAGTACATAACACTGACAGTGAAAACAATTAGTAAGGGGATACAAAATTAGATTTTTTCATTTCATATAATGCAATTGTAATTCATTATTTTGGGAATCATTCTATCGCTGCAAAAATAACAGTCTTTACCATCGTGATCATTGTGCAAGTCAATTAAACCGTTTCATAGCCTGCAGGCAAAAGAGTACCATTGTTAAGACGGAGAGATGAAGTCATTCTGATGTTTGTAGTTGCAGTCCAAGTACTTAAGAGGATTCATAAGTTAACAAAACTGTGTGACAATCCTAAGTAAATGTTTGGCCGTTCACAGAGCAGCTGATAAATTGATTATAGTTGAGAAAGAGAAAGGGCTGAGCTTGTAGCCTGATCCGCTGTAGAACTTGTTCTGAAACTCCACCCTGTAAGAGAGAGAAAGTCAACATGCATCAATACAAACTATAATATATAATCTATTTTTGTCCAACCATCCCATTTCTCTACGTCTGAATACAATATACAAAAATATAAAAATAAATGTGAACATTCATGGTCATAAAATGGATGGTTTGGTGAATCTTTTCTGTAGCACCACCATCAGGCGAACACTTCCACTTACACACAATGTCACGTACAGACGACCATGAAACATACAGAGTAAGGTCGTTCTACCTAAACAATGAACTCTTCACTTGAGTCTCCCTTAACTTGAGCAGACAGAAGCCAATAGAACAGAAATGGCCACAAACAAATAATGAGAATCTATGTAACTCCAACCATGTTAAATAAATTCAATCCCAACACCCCTGACATATGTAATAAATGTGAAATAAAGGGCATGCTATTTCATTACTTATGGGACTGCCCATTATATCCAGGCTTTCTGGATAGAGGTTTTGGATATCCTTTCATATGACCCCGTATTCTACACCCAGGTCCCTCAGGTCAGCTGACCTGGGGCTTTAAGGAGAACCGTTTTTAGTAAAATGTCATTCATTTTGTCATTCGTGAGTTCTACTAGTTGGACGATAATCAAAACTGGACTCCTTGTTTGTTTGCAATGCAATGCTGTATGTAAAAGTTATGTACTTGTCAGATCAATGCTTGAGGTTTTGGTGTATTATAGGTCCATAAATAACATAACTGACTAACTAATCCCCTTAAACGTGGGCTTAATGCAAAAGCTATCACAGATTTTACCCACTGCAGATATTGGTATTTTTTAAAACATATTTCCCTCCGTCTTCTCCTCCCTCCCATCCTTACCAGTGCAGACGTAGCGCATGCAGGAAAGCTGAGAGTCCCTCCATAACCAGCAGGATGGAGACAGTCAATATAGCAAAGAAGGCAAAAATCACAAAGAGGACTACAGCTCCCACATAGCCCTCCCACTTCAGGGCGAGACGCATCACCATCACCCACAACACCTCTGAGAGCTCTGTGGAGACACAAATAACTCAGCGTCAAACAGCCATCAGTGCTTGGAAAAAAAAAATAAAAAATCATCGTGTGTATAAATAACTGGCTGGAAAAAAGAATTGTATGAGTGTTTGGCTTTAGAGAGGAAGTCTGTCTGTGTGTGTGAATCATGTGAGTGTGAGGATGTATATTGTGTTTGTGTGTCACTAACGTGCGTGCGCCAAACTGAGAGCCCAGAGTCGGAGGTATGAGGCGGTGTTGGAGATGCAGCCCAAGCAGTACTCTATGGTGTGGATGGCCTGATGCATGAACACGTCGGCAGCATCAAACTCCTGCAGGAAGCACGGGTTAAACACTTGCACGAGAGCCCCAACAGCCCATCTCTGACTGGATCTAATCTGTTTGGCAAAGTCGGTTATTCTCTTACCTCCTCTTCAGCAGCTACTCCCTCCACCTCCCCCTGACGAGTGTTGATGGAGCCGTCATCGGCCACCAGCGGGCGTCTGTCTTCCTCCTGATGTTGCAGAGAACCAGAAATCCATTAGAAAGACATCCAACTGTACATGATACAGGGTTCAATGTGTGTATTCCAGCAGCATGCAGCTAAATCAGGTGCCTCTCAGCTCAAATATCGAAAAGGAAAAAGACAGGACTGGATGGAGCACAATGATTAGCTTTCAGTTCAGATGAATTCATATTAATTTTTTACAGCATGTCAAGTATGGTATCACTGGTTCATTATGATACTAGAAAACCACCTGACACTGTCTCCTGGCTGCCTTATCAACCTACAGTTTTCTTCCGCTGTGGCCACTGTGCACAATGTTCTAACTCGCCAGACACCGAGTACTTTACACATACACAGGATGGTAGAAAACACACCTTAAAATCCATGTTGTCTACATGTTTAAATGTCTCTGGGTTCTAATGTGTGTCAGACAAACTAAAATAGCTTTAAAGATTCACATATCTGAACACAAAACTGCAATTTTTTTTTCCTTGCCCCACTTCCCTCGCATTTTTTAGACACATCAGATTCAAACTCTATTCAAACAGAATTTCAGCTAGCTTGCACACATGAAGGGAGCGAGGGAATGCGGGGAAGAAATGAAGAAATGTACTTGCTGGTAAACAAAACGTCATACACAGCAACGTTACATCGACAGCTACAGGAAATAAAAAATGTGACTGTGGAATTCTATGACTTTTCCAGGTTTTTCATGACCGTGGGAGCCCTGATAATCTTCACACAGTTGAGCCCTTTGGCTTAAAGAGGAACTGAATTTGTTATGTTTTCTTTAACCTGTTACACACGATGGATACATGCAGCGCTTACAATGCTTTTTGTATTTTGGACTTTATATATTTTTAACACCAAGAGATCTGTCTTTTGTTGCTGATATGATTGTGATGCATGTAGTGTTGCATTTGAACATCAATAATGGAAACTCCAACTTGTACATTTGCCATCCAAAAGATTTGATTTCCTGTTCAACTGGTTATCCAAAGAGAATTGCTCACCTGTGGCAGGCTGCCTGTAAATGTGTTTGCCTTTTCGTCTTTGTTCTATTTGACTCTAATGACGACACTGTGGTGAAACGTCTGTTTGCACAATTAAAGGCTGCAAATTAATCAGTGTGCTCTGGTCCTTCCTTTTTCCCTTGGAAGGACATCCAACTGTAGAATAAGGGTTAAAGTTCAGTCAAACACAGACTCACCACTTGACGTCGTCTTTTCTTGAATGTCATGTATTCATATGTGGGTTTCCCTAGCAGGAGGACCGGGACAGAACACAGGGCCAGCACCACCAGGATCTTCTGCACCACAATCTGCAGATAAAGAGTCACAGGAGCAACTGTTACACTACTGAGCAACACATGCTGTGTTTAGCAACATTTAACACAGAAAGATTGTACTTCAACTTCTGCAGACCGAAGCATGCCATAGTGTTTTGGGGGTTACATTATTTTTTTCTACCCTCAAGATGTTCACTGGTTTCAGTTCACATTAGTACTGTATGAAAATAAGCTGACAGAGACTTGAAACTAGTTAAAAACAGATACTCCATCACCAGGAGCATTTCACTGTCCTTTTGTCAAACTCACAATATTGTTATTTAAAAAAAACTGAGCAGCAATTACATTATCGTTGCTTGTTAATGCAGGTGAAGCAGCTACTATCTTAAGAAGTTTTGTACTGGTGTGTTCGTGCGTTTGTGGCAAACTTTGGCATCTGAGGTTTGAGAGTAATCTGTCAAACAGTACTGCATTCAAAACTATATTGTTGGAAAATAAAACCAGGATGACACAGGCACACCCTAAGAAAAAAGTAAGACTTTATGCATTAAAAATTGCCGACTAGCTGTTGTATCTTGAACGCTTTTACGTACCAACTTTGGATAACATACTAACACCGGCAGAAGTTAGACATCTACTCATTGACGAGAGGCTTGTGCTTGTGACAACACGAGATGTGAACATTTACTGTGTCCTCCTCGACTGAGCTGTAATGTTAGCTCGCTCAGTGGTGCTAGGTGACCTAGCAGTAGATGCACACTTCGTTCTGTGCAGTGATACAGGTGGCGGGTGTAATTTAGTTGAAAGGAAAAGGTTCCTCCATGAAACTGCTCACTACAGTGTCTGTGGATTGTCTTCAGTAAGAAGGTCATGACTTCTGGAGAGAGACATTGCTGTTGAGTTTTTTTTTTAATGTTTCTTTTAGCGCTTTGAGCACTGCAGGCCGAGCACCATCTAGTTCCATTATATTTGAGAGATGGAAGACATTTCTACAGCTGCTATCTCCAACACTTGGCGACTCACACAAAAACAATCTAGACCAATAAACAGCACTGCAGGTAAGAGGAAACATATGTATTTTTGGCTTTGGGGTGAACTGTCCCTTTAAAACGTGGCTTGTGGATAAATTGTGGCTCATGAGTTAAAACACTGATTCGATCCTTTAAGAGAAGTGAACAGACCACACACCTGTCCTTCATAGAGCTTTGGGTTGTCAGGGTTGTCTGTGAAGAGGAACATGTCTATGAAGTGGATAAGTATACTGGGAGCGACATCGGACTCTGCAGCAGTGTAGACGATCCACTTGAAGATCACCATGAACAACAGGTAGCCAAAAAGACAGAGCATGAAGAAGAGCTCGGGGATCAGCACAAAGAACACATTGCTTATTTGGCCAAAGTGCCTGGAGAAAAACAAGGACAAGAGAACACAGGGAAACAAGGATATGTTAAGAAAGTCAGAATAAATATGAAAAAAAACAAGAATGGAGGTGTACACCAGAGATGGGGACTCGAGTCATTGTGACTTGGACTCGAGTCGACTCGAGTCGCTGTTTTGATGACTTGTGACTTGACTCGACAAAAAATAAAAGACTTGAGACTTGACTCGGAACTTGTTTTTTAATTTATTTGCTAATATTAACCCCAGAAAACGTGAGCGAACATTCCGACCGGTTCATCACAAGACCTGCTGTACGTTTTATGAACGAGCAACACAGGGTTAAATGAGCTAAATGGGTGATTTTGGCCGCTGCCTTGGTTAGTGTGTGTGTGTGTGTGTGTGCGCACGCATGGGGGTCGTCCCTGCAAAGTAAACATTGCAGCGATGAAGTCAGTGTTTACTGACAGTTACTTATACCTTGTCTTTTCACATTATTAAGATCAGATTCTGCAGGTAAAATTACAATAATAAGGTGACTTGACTTGGACTTGACTTGACCTACTACAGGACTTGACTTGACTTGACTTGACATAACCTGTGACTTGACTTGACTTGCCCAAGAAAAAATGACTTGGGACTTACTTGAGACTTGAAGGTTAAGACTTGAGACTTACTTGAGACTTGAAGGTTAAGACTTGAGACTTACTTGAGACTTGCACATGTGTGACTTGGTCCCATCTCTGGTGTACACACAACAAAAACACCAAAAAATAAAACATGTTTAGTTACCAGTAGTTGAAGAATGACAAGCAGACTCCAAAAGTCATGTGAATGACACCGATGATGACTGACATCTTCATCTTGTAAGAGTTAAGGAAGGTGAGTTTGTTGTTGGCCAGCCCCCACACCTGACAACGACACAAAACACGAGAGAATGAGGACAGATGCACAACAAGATGACAGTATGAAAGGAAATGGAGTTGGGCTGATGAGTGTGACCGCCATACCGGGTCAATGCCAAATGGATAGGGGCTGGTGAAGACACCAGCCACACTAGGATTCATTGTCAAATACTGGTTCGTTGCCAGGACTGATGAACTGAAAGAAATAAAATACAATAAGGTAAGATGGACGAGAAACCGTGTGAACAGAAGGTACAAAAAGGTACGAAATGTCCTCACTTCCAGTAGTTGTTTTCGAACATGGGGCCGACGTGCCATGCTGAGCTGAAGGGACTGAGGCCTCTGCTGAAGCATTCGTTGTAAATGGCCCCCGTGTATACAGAGAACAGTCCCATCAGCAGAATCAGATACCTTCCTCCAAACATCATCCTCCAGATCTGAAACACACCGGAACAGGTGACAGTTTCATCTCAGCATTTAATACCCAAGGTCAAAAACATGTTTCGGCTCTTTTGTTTTTCAGTTGTTTTACAGTTTTGTAGACATCTTACATATGTTTGGTTACCTGAAAAAATATTAAGACAAGGTAAAAACATTGGTAACCTTATTAGTATTACATAAATACTGTGGTGGAATGTAACTAAGTACATTTACTCAAGTACTGTACTTATGTGTATATCTGCATTTTAAGCTACTTCATATACCGGATCACAGTGTTTGTTTGTTTACAATAGCTTCAAGGTAGGAAAACTCTACATCACATACATAAAATTAAACAGCACTGAGCAAATGCTGCCTCAGTTGGTTGTTAGTTTGTAGCGACCTACAAAAAGGCCCACTTAAAATATCAATATCAGTTTAAGTGTAGACTATATCTAGAATACGGCCCATTTTGACAGGTAACTGAAGCCGTTATCTCAAAGCCACCAGACTCAATTGACAAAACTGTCATTTTACTTTGCAAAACATGGAAGTTGCTGGTCTACCGCTGCCTCAATTAGTTAGTGTGTAACGTAAAGCGGTATAATTATTCCAAATATAGCGTACCCCGAAACAGATATTGATATTTTAGGTCAGTCTTTTTAAGTTGTCACTTTTTGTTGCGGTCCCTGTAGATTTGGTTGATGAAAGACACTAGAAAGCAGTACAGTAAATCACATGCATTTTTGCTGATAATACTTCTGTACTGCCTCTCAAAGGACCAGTGTTTCATATTTAGAGGGATCCACAGGCTGAAATGAAATATAACACAGTGCATAATCACCTGAAAATAAAAATCATTGTGTTTTTGTTTGCTTAGAATGAGCCGTTTATATCTAAATAGGGAGCGGGTCCTCTTCCATGGAGCCTTACATGTTGCACCGTCATCTTTCTACAGTGGCCCAGAACAGACAAACCAAACACTGGGTCTAGAGAAGGCCTTTTGGGTTTTTAAGTTACCTACACGCCACTGCAGGCAAATTTGCAAACCCTAGGATAGCAAAAGAATGGTCAACCCTACTTTCCTTTTGACTGGCTAGTACTCGTTGCTTGTTGGTTGGATTGGTTAGGTTTAGGCAAGAGGAGTGGGATTGGCTAGGGTCAGGGTAAGCCAATCAGAGGCAGAGTAAGGTGGGTTCCTTCGCTATCCTAGGATTTGCAAATTCGCTCACCATAGGGAGTGTGAGCCGGGGTATTCAGTTGGCTGCAATCTGCTGCCTCGCCATTAGATGGCACGACATCATACACACTGGTCCTTTAAGTAAGGTTTTGAATTCAGGACTTATATTCGTCTCTTGAAATTGTTCACTTTTAGAAACAAAGGGATATAGGAATTAGCTATGGGATGAGTTCTTCCTTGAGTCTTATGTTAAGCTTGAGTGTGTGTGTGTGTGTGTGTGTGTGTGTGTGTGTGTGTGTGTGTGTGTGTATGGCACTATGAGTGAATAACCTCTGAATTACCTCATTGTTGCTGTTCTTGAGTTTGGGGTCCTTCTCCTCAATGACCATCCAGAGGGCAGCCAGAGTCATCAGTAGACCATGACCCACATCCCCAAACATCACAGCAAACAGGAAGGGGAATGTAATTATGGTGTACACCGCTGCAGAGACATTGAGAGGAAAGATTGGACCAAAAATACACGTGAAGCTGGTCATTCTACTTTGAACATCTGACATGTCCTTTGTCTTTCAAAGCACATCTTTAGTGGTGTGCAAACTTACCTGGATTGACTTCACGGTAGCTTGCCACCCCATAGGCATCAACGATGTTCTGGAAACCAGCCGTGAAAGAGTTGAGGGGAAACAGGGTGGGTGGAGAGGTGGTGGAGGGCAGGCGGTTGTAGAAGGAGTCAACTGTACTGCCACTCTTCCTCTGAGGACAGAGAAAGGTGAAGGTGAAGAGTGATAAGACGGTTTACTTATTCATGTCAAGTCTCATCTACAGTCCTGTCTTTGTCTTACCCCTCCCTCTCTCAGAGCGCTCTGCAGCTCAGGCAGCTTGGCAGTGGGACACCAGGCCTCAGCGATCAGGCATTTGTCTGTGACAGAGGGGCTGCAGAGATTCAGCACCAACTGGACCGCCTTACACTTCTGCACGCGCACCTTCCACTGGGGCAACACAGCCACCGCCCGCATCAGCAGCTGCTGCAGGAAGGCCTCGGTCTGTGACAACACCTGAAGCAAAGGGAAGTGAAAGGCTTTTAGAACCACTGAGCTGAGAAAACACTTCTATAAAAAAAAAACCCACATTGCTTCCTGAAAGTTTCTGCTTTGATTTTAAATTACTCTACTTGCTTTTAAAGCACTTAATGGTCTTGAACAGACATATGTGTCTTAAATGTTTACAGTGTATGAACCAGTAGGGCCCCTCAGGTCCCGTGGCACAAGTCTGTTAGTTGTTCCAAAGTACAGGACTAAAACCTTTGGTGAGGCAGCTTTTTGCTGTGGGAACAGACTGCTGGAGGATCTGAGAGCAGCTGCAGGTGTTCAGTTTAAATGTAAACTATTTAGCCAGGGTTAGATTCAGAATGGTATATAAATATTATCTATATTATATTATTCACTTACTTTATTGTATTTGTTGTGACGTTTTATTATATTTTAGTTGATCTGATATTGTATTTTTCATTTTTATTGGTCTGTTTTGGTCAAATAGTGCTCTGTGCCTTTAACAATGTACACTACACATACTGATTTGATGTCTTCGATCCTGCCTTGAAGTCCCTGGAGAATCTCCTCTCTCTCAGTGGTGCTCTCAGGGTATGCAAACGTCTGTGTGTGGAAACTGTGAGAAGAGGAAATCAAAACATATCCAACAGGTTCAACAGATACTGTCGAGTGGAGATCTACAATGAAAAGCGATGTGAGTGATGCACAGGTTTACCCACCAGTCACATATCTTCTTCACTTTCTGTCCGATCTGATCTCCCCAATAGGAGATGAGGAACACCGTCCACTGCACCATTTCCCCCTGCAAAACAAAGAAGCAGAAAACAGCTGTGATAAAAAAAAAAGAAACATAAAAAAATGACTGCACAAATAACTCCCATATCTATCTCTCAACCATGACCCCCTATCTCTGTCTCCCAGTTCCCACCGTCTCCGGGTGCTCCAGACGATCCTCCATTTCTCTGAAATCCACGATGATATAACCGCGACACGCTCGCCATAACAACCGCTCAAATGAGGGGACCTTCCAAGGATGGACCACTCCTGCCACAAAACTAAGACAGAGGAGATGCAGAGATACACGTGTTATATGTAGATAAAAACACATGATGGGCATTTTAGGAAAGGAGATTTACCTGAGGCGGACATCTTGGTGGTGATCGAACAAGCCTTGACTTTCCAGCATAGGTGGAGGTGCCTGCGAGAAGAAGCCAAAAGGGAAAAGAATTTTCTTTTTGTAGCTTATGTTTGCTCATTACAGCACAATACTTAAAAAAAAGATAATGATGATGATGCAGGACTAGTTGAAGATGTAGCATTCCCACCTGTGATGCTGTGAGAGAGTGCGTCCTGGTCAGGACTCCTCTGTACTGACAGAGCTGGGTCATCTGAGCCCGGAGGCTGTCTCTGTTCCTGGAAACCTAGTGAGACGAACAGTGCAAATAAATTAAAAGAAAAAAACTACCTCAGCCTCTTTTGTCAGTGTACTAATAAGACTTTGATTTATCATCTCAGCCTTGTCTTAAGCACTCACCTCTTTGAGCTCTCTGGCCAGCCTCTCACATTCCTCCTCTATGGTGATGAGCTCTCGGGGCTGAGGGGCCAAAGGTATTGGGCATGGAGGAGGGAGGGGACACTGCAAGGGTGGAGACAGGGAGCGATTGATCTCCTGCTCCAGGAGGGCTAAAGGGCACATAGAGAAGGTCAGAAAGGAGGATATAGACAGGACTAATAAATAAAGAGGACGGATAAAAACATAGGTGGGGAACAATGAGTCAGTACTTACTAAAAGTCTTCTCAAGTTCCTCACATCGTCTAACCTCGCCAACAAACTTCCTCTGAAAGGCGTTCACGTTGGGGTTTAACTAAAGCATCAGAGCAGAGGGGAGAGGAAGAGGGTTAATCATGTTCATCTGATGACAATAATTTGCTGTGTGTGACAGTGACTCAAAGCAACCATCAGTTTGCCATCTCCTCTAAACTCAGATGCTGCAGATTCCAAAGTGACTTCACAAGATAATCACATTCAGTTATAAATAGATTGTTTACTGTGCTCTGGGTTGTTGTGAGAATGAGAGTGATGAATGGGCCTTCACTTGTACTCGACTCTGAACTGTTCACCACGAGATCATGAAGCTTAAACCGAGATAGTAGGTTACTCACGTCCCTGAATTCCACCAGGCCCAGTTCTCCCAGCTCGCTGACACAATTGTAGGCCGAGCCGGACTGAAGGAAGAGCTGCACGAGGCACACCTCCTCGCTGCGAAACAAGGAGCCCATAACTGTCTGCAAGGAAACAAGTCCAAATTAATATTTCACCCCAAATATTTACCAAAGTGCTGTAGTTGATAGTGGAATGAGGGATGTTTTTGAGAACGTGAAGAGACGAGAGGCAATAAACTGTTAGACAAAACACACACAGAGGGCATTTACTTTCAGTTAGGACAATAAAACCCCATCTGTGACAATGCATCAGCGTATAAGTGGAAACTGAAGAAAGAGGAAGCATCAAGTCCTCCTGACTGTGACTGTCAGGTGGGTTTTCCAATCTTGCACAGACATGTTGCTACCACTATTACTGTACAAGCTCTCAGTTTTTTCAATTGTCAGTTAAATCCCTCTTCAATACACTAAAACACTGCTACATATAGAAATATACAATCAGTTGCCAGTTTATTACGTCCACCTAGCTAAAACTGATGCACTCTGATACAAATGCTCTGCATAAAATCCTACCACTGGGTGTCTACAGTTATAACCAAAAAATTAAAAAATAAATTCAAGACTTTTCAAGACCTTTTTAATACCACCTTATATGAAATTTAAGACCAAACATGCAATGGAAAAAACACATTATATGTCAAAGTACTCTTTCCAAGTAAACACACTGATGAGCAGTTAGGAAAAATGACAACTATTGGGTGAGTTTAACTTTAATGTGTTTAATGTAAGAAGAAAACAAAACCTCATTGCTGACATAAATGCTATTTATTATTGCAGTTCTTCAGTCTGTCCAATGACTGTTTATAGTCATGGTCTCTCAGGCTGGAGACATGTTCACGGTAATGTAACTGTAAATATGTTAGACCCATCGAATCTGCATTGAAGACAATGTAAGACTTTTTAAGGCCTTGTGTTAGGAAAGCTCAATTTAAGACATTTTAAGACCTTTTAAGGCCTTATATTAGGAGAGCTTAATTTAAGACATTTAAGACTTGTTAAGGCCTTATATTAGGAGAGCTTAATTTAAGACATTTTAAGACTTTTTAAAGCCTTATACAAAGAAAACCTAATTCAAGACAATATCAGACTTTTTAAAGCCTTATACTAAGTAAGCTCAATTTAAGACATTTTAAGACCTTTTAAGGCCTTATATTAGGAGAGCTTAATTTAAGACTTTTTAAAGCCTTATACAAAGAAAACCTAATTCAAGACAATATCAGACTTTTTAAAGCCTTATACTAAGTAAGCTTGATTTAAGACATTTAAGACTTGTTAAGGCCTGATACTAGGTAAGCTTGATTTAAGACAATTAAGACCTTTTAAGGTTTTATATCAGGAAAGCTCAATTTAAGACATTTTAAGACTTTTTAAGGCCTTTTACTAGGAAAACTTTATTTAAGACTTGTAAGGCCTTATATTAAGACAACTTAATAGACATTTTAAAGTTTTTAAGGCCTTATATTGAGAAAGCTTAATGTAAGCCAAGTGAAGACTTTTTAAGGACCTGTAGACACCCTGTAAAGAAGGATACAATGTGCAGATTTTGTTAAACTGGGTATTGATTTAACTTTGTGGTCATTTTGGAGGATGCAGGTTGTGGTGCTGTTAAGCTGTGTTGTGTTATATTTAGACTAACTTCATTGATATAAATAGGGTGTAGGAAATACCACAGCAGCACCAAAAACTACAGCCTCTAACACGACCATGAAGCTGAATTAGCATTCCTATTAGAGTTTCAATGAAACTTAAACATTACAACCTTCATATATTTGCAGGGCAGCTGCTTTAGTGTCAACTGGGTGCACCTATAAACTGTTAATAGACATTTAAATGGAACATGACTTATACATAAAATACAAACACATAAGTGCAAGTATACAAACATATTTCTGTGGGGAACTCCTTAAATGAATAACCTCAGCTGTTCCACCTTTATAATGTCTGGCTCTGTCTTTTGCTTCAATCATCAGAAATAAGGCAGTAACCTAAGTTTCGTTATGAGTGGCACGTCATGCCAGTGACATGAAGCTGAAATAATGGCAAACAAAAGATATAATGCTAACGTTAAAGACAGGATAGTCTAGATTGATTAGAGAAATTCCGTGACACAAAAACAAAAGTAGCACAAGGCTCTGATTCATGTCACAATCTCAGCGGTTCTCACACGATGGGCAGAGGCACAAAACAGCCTCATGTGACACAAAATGTCGCTAAATATTAAATACCTCACCTGTCTGCCTCTTAAATCCCGCCGGACTCCAACCCGCTGGGTTTCAGCCTGTCAGCTCCGTACCGCCTGAAACACCGGTGCCTGCTGACCGGGAGAAAAGCAGACGTGTTTATGAGAAGTTCTCGGTCCAGACTCCCACTTCCCGTTTGTGAGAGTCACGTTACTGCAGCCTCACGTGACGGTTGACGCGCGTCTCTCAATTGGCCACGAGGGGTCGAAATTTTGAGATTTTCGGTTATTTAAATTGCGATAAACAACGTGAACGACGGAGTTTAACGTCCAACGTTAGCTAAATATTAAACTATATAATTATTTAATGCTTAGTTAAATGTGTAGTAGCTGGTTCGCTAAACAGCAGTTGCCTAGCAACGCCTTAATGACATTAAGGTGCCTGACTCTCATTAAACCGTGGCTGTGACCAAAACAAGTCTCCTGCTCATTCACTGCTCAACAGTATGCAAGGTAATTAAGAAACCGGAAGTTAAATATTTGCTAAATTCTAAAACTACAACAATAAACACATTATGAGCCAGATTACACTGAACAATATGCCCTGGGTAACATAAAATGATATAAAAATCTTTTATAGTTTCCTTGGTTTTAGATAAAGGTCCCCACCAGACATATTTAAGGACATAAAATAATCCACTTGGAATAATTTGTCTGATTTGGTTTTTCCTTTTTTCCAAGTTTTATTACCTTGTGATTAATTCATAAAATTCCACGCACTCCTTCTCCCTCACTGAGAAATATATGAATGTGCATTTTTTAATTGAATAAAATTTAACTGCTGGAAACAATTAGGGAACATTTTTAAATAATTGTGGAACCCTCCTTATTTAATTTGACTTTTAATTTAGTTTTTTGTAATAATTGTCATATTTTTCTTCTATTGTTCTTGAACCTTTACTTATTATCTACTGTCTTTTTATTGTCAAATTTTGTGTTTTATCTCTTGTATTATTATTATTATTATTATAATACACTAAAAAGTCAATTCTTAGTACACATACAGTGCTGGTGTTAAATTTCCACATCACACTTTGGCTTCTGAACTAGTAGTGATGTCACAAAATCATGCTCTAAGTCCACGACTTAAAACAACGTAAGGTCAGCACAGTAACTTTCCATCTTCAGCAAATTAATGTAAAACATCTTCCTGGTGTCAAACTGCACATAGATCATTCTGCATAGTGAAGCTCAAACATCCGAGTGACATAACAATAAGCAAAATATGCCCTGGTGTGTATTGGGGGAACAAATTTGTATCACAAGACAGCTATGGACTTAAATGCACATACTGAGCACCTTCACTTTGGTGAAATGTCTGCAACTGACAGAAAAGTGAGGATCCCTTAGGGTAGACAAACAAAAGAATGGCAATACAAAAGATATTTTATTTTATTGTAAAAGGGCAGAGTTGCAACAGGTAAAAGCAATAATGAGAAATGTACAATTGGAAAAAGACAAAAGGTTTAAATGGAAAGAATGAAATAGGAAATGAAACTGAAGGGAGGTTAAACAAGACTAAATTTTTCACAGAGGAACATGAATCTCATACACCTGTTCATTTTCTGCTTGGCTGTACTGTACATCACTACAGATGTATTCTCATCTTAGCCTAAAGATACTGTGATGAAGGAGCGCTACACGAAGAAGCAAAGCAGATTGCTGTCACACCAATTATAGCCCCCAACAGTGTACTATGACACTTTAGACCCCTCCACACACACACACACACACACACACACACAAAGAAAATACTACAATAAAATCATAATTGCTGGCAAATCAGACGGGAGCATTTCACTGGCTTGTGTATCTCATTCCACATCATTTACATTTCCGACAATGCCGACAAACACGTTATCCTAACCGTGCTGCTGTGGTTTCCTGTAGCAGACAATTTCATGGGGTCTTGTTACCCGGACACGAGGACTAACACACTAATGAAACAAAGTTAGCAGTGATTATTTTTTCTTTTTTTCTAGAAATTACAGGTCTGTGTCAAGGATATTGACGGCTCAGACACAGAGACTTGTCGGTCCTCCTCTAAGTTGTCCTCCCTTCATCCTAAATGTTTCCTTTTCTACAAACTGTAAAATTTGAGACTTCTGTCCATTCCTGCCGAGGTCAGGAACTGAGCGTTCTCTCCAAAGGCCACTCCAGTCACCAATCCTGAATGGTCTAAAAATAGAAAGACAAAAGCAAGGTCATAAATGTGCTACTTCCTCAGAGCACACACCATATGACATGCCTACTGGTTTAACATTTAAAAAGAGCATTTTCCCCCTTCTCACCTGTGAAGTTGAGGACCTCAGACCACTGTTTACAGATGTAGACACGGATGTCAGACCCTCCAACAGCCAGGTAGGTACCACTCTGGTCAAACACAAGGGACTTCACCTAAAACAGAAAGAAACACAGAGGAATGAGAATCAGAAGCACAGACGGGTGAGTCTTGAGAACTGAGAAATGGCAGCCAAGATAAAAGATCAAACTCAGTGTAAAAAGAATGCATGATTATTCTTTACATGCTCAGTGTTGCAGGGAAATCCACAGACAGGATGTGTGGGAATCAACTTCATATGCTCGCTAAGCTCATACTTCCAATTAACATTCTGTTAGTATCACTTATCAGACTCCTACTTTGACTCATCTTAGTAAAGAGATCGCATGAAATGCATTTATATGCACAGAGTTAGATGTGAATCAATACAACTTTGATGTGTGTACAGTGAATACGAAACTAGAGTCAGAAGGTGCTAAACTTAGCATACAGACTGGAAGCATGAGGAAACAGCCAGCCGGTTTCTCTCCTAAGTGGGAAGCCCCAAAAGGCTTTTTCCCATAGACTTGCAATGTGAAAGAGACGTCTGTAAATCAGTGGATACATTTTTTTGAGCATCACAAGCCCCATGAAATGACTCGCTTCACTATCAAGATTTGATCCATTTGGTCCAATAACATTTGGAAAGTCTTGAAGAGCTGCAAGATCAAATCATATTATTCCCATTCAAGCAAACTGAGGGCTAGACCGAAAGCAGCCAGCTCGACAGGCAGGGATCTTTAGTGCCCTTGCTCTGTAGGTGCAGAAGCAGGGCCAATCAACCGGGTAATTGTATTGTATTGCCACTGAGCAACAGTCATAGGAATAAACGAGGGCCCGCCTCCAACACTGTATCCGGTTCCCTTTATACATCCATGTTATAACTATTAGGGATGGACATGAGTGCTTGAATGCAGCACAGAAAGGTAGGCCAAGTCTAACCCCTACCCACATTTTCACTTAGGTGTGCATATTCTTATGTTAATTTTTTTGTTGCAAGTACTTAATAATTTAATTAATCAATTAATTTGTACTCGAATATAGAAATTACTTAAGATGCCCATCCCGAATAACAATTTCTCTCAAGACTTCTTGACGTCACTGCGAAATAGCTTTCACTCTCTATGCTAAGCTAAGCTAAGCTAATTGTCTTCTTGCCAAATCTTTATTCAACTCTAGCCAACAAAAAGATTTCCCAACCTCGTAGTTGTTGTCCAGGGTGATGGTCTTGAAGTTCTTCAGTTTCCTCAGATCCCACAGTTTCAGAGAGCTATCCTGGGCACCTGAAGAGCAGCACCCGACAATGATGTTAGGGAGTTTAACACTAATAATTAAATGTACGGTCCCAGATCTCTTTAGTGCAAAAACAAGGATGATGCATGTGGGACATAAAGATATTGTAGGTTAATGTGAAGTGCTTCCAACTTTTTGATATTCCTACGTGTTCCTGCGACTTTGCAACCCAATGTAGAACACGTGCACTTCAAAGATTAGCATCAACACTGTGTGAAAGGTGGTCAGTACTTCTAACCTGTGGCCAGATAGTATCCGTTCTCAGAGAAAGCAATGGAGGTGACAGGGCCAGAGTGGCCGGGGAAGTTGGCCACATTGGTGCGCTCCTTCAGATCCCAGATCTTGATTTGGGAATCAGCTGTCCCAGTGCCAAAAATGAGACCATCAGGATGGAACTGAGCACAGGTGAGAGCTGTAGAGGGCAGACCGAAACATTAGCACCTGGAACAAAAGGACTCTTATTCAGACTGCTGCACACAGATGTTAACATAGAGGCACTTACCACAGCCAGCACTTTCATCAGTAACTTTGGTGAGGACCCGACCGGTCTGGATATCAGAAAAGGCCCAGTACTGCAGAACAGGGAGGAAAAAGTTAGCGTGCTTGACCAGCAAAGAGATCACTTGTACTTCAGTGTTAAATATAGCTTGAGGTCTGTCAGTACACACACCTGATCCTCAGAGGAACTGAGCAGGTAGTCCCCTGTAGCGTGCAGGGAGAGTCCAGTGACACCTGCCTCGTGGGCACGCACCACCTGGACACAGTTGCCTCCGGTGACAGACCACACACGGATGGTGTTGTCTGGAGATGCAGAGAAGACCACGGACTAAAAGAAAACAGACAGCAAAGGTGTTAGGGGTGGGAAAAAAAAGGGCAACCGGTGAGTAAAAATAACGGATCAAACTCAGTATGTGTCTGAATAATTCATTTTCTAAAGAGTGCAGCCACAGGATGGTCTCACTGGAGAAAAATCTGATTATGGTTAATGTGTGAAACAAAGAAAACGTTACCTGGGATGGATGGTAAATGACAGAGGTGACCTTCTTGGTGTGACCCTTAAGTGTTGCCACAATCTGTTCCTCATTCTTGTCAAACACAACCACATTTTTATCAGCTCCACCTGAAACACAAAAGAGGGTCAATATCAAACAAAAGTCTTCAAATGATTTGAAGTGTGCTTAAAAAAAACTTTTAAGAATTGGAAGACGCAGCAGAGCATTGGGTGAAATCAGTGTACCGGTGAGAACTTTGTTGGTGTCTGAGGGACACAGATCCAGAGCCAGAATACCAGGGACACTGGCACTATGAAGACCCTGAGGGTATCAAAGAGAGAGCATGTTAACACCCTGTACATCAAGTCAATTTAAACACTGCTTCAGCTGTCTGGTTAAAAGGAAAATCTGACCGAAATCTATACTTACAGCATGTGAGGCCACTTGGCGGTATTTGCTAAGATCCTCAGCTCTGACCAGCTCCTCTGGGACAGTTTTTCCTCTCTGGAGAAATACAGTAAAGCCGTTATAAGAGTGTGGGTGTGTACTGCATAGTACCACAACGGTTTACACAGCAGAAATTAGTGTAAAGTAGCTAAATAAAAGAGCAATATAATACCTTCTTTCTTTCTGTGGTGAGGATAGTTGCTTTGTCTTGGAGCTGCAAAGAGAAAAAAGCATATGGAAACACATCTTAGACCTGCTAAAGAAAAAAGAAAGCTTGTAGCTAAATATTGATTTATGGTGATAAAAGAAAAGAACTCTTACCTTCTGGATGATCTCTGGGGTCATTCCCACCTGTTCACTAATCTCCATGGGCTCTCCACCAGCACCCTGAGATACACAAGGCAGACATAAGAGATTGTTGGGAGGAGGTTTGGCAAAAGATTCCGATAATGTATTTCTGTTCAGTATCTTATCAGCATGAATTACAAGTCAATCACTTACTGCTGCAGCTGGCTGAGAGGCTGGGACTGCCTGAGGGGCAACCAATCCAGCCTGGGGTTTGAGTGTGGCAAGAGCTGTAAAGGGAAATAGACACTGTTAGGGAAACATGCTCTTTTACAATATTATCTATGAGCTCATGTTGCTGCGGTGCAAATGCTGGACAGACTTGATGATCATACATCAGCCATTCTCTGTGATTTACAAGGGGAATTTTATCCTACGATAGGGGAAACACAAACTGCTGTCAACCCACCTTCTCTTGCAGCAGTGACCTCTTTGGTGAGTCGAGCGATGACTCTGCAGGCGGCATCATGTTGGTAGAGGGCATGGGACAGTTCTTGGCGAGTAGTCTGCAGCTGCTGCCGCAGGGTGAAGCTGTGAAGCATAACAGCATCCTAAAACAGAAAAGAGGGGAAGAAAAACATTGTCTCAAATTGATAGTAAAAAATGCAGCTCTAGGCTAGTGTTATACTATAGGCCCTTATACAATTATCAACTTGGCTTTAAAGTCTACTAAATCAACGGTCACTTAAAAATTCTCCATCTGTGGTTTACTACAATAAGACTATTGGGAAAATGGTCTTGAAAGAAAAAAATCACATGTTAACTTAAAACACAAATTAACATTTACAATATTAAGATGTTTAGTTGTAGCTTTCTCCTTTACCATCTTACCGTCAAGCTTAACAACACCTACCCACTCATCTTGAAGAGACTTGAGAATGGCAGGAATGCTTGTAGCTGATGGGGCCTTTGGTCTGATAGGATGGGACACTGGAAGAGAGAAAAGATCATGTCAAGGAGTCTCTCAACTTCACTCAATTATAGTTTTTGAAGTTCCAAGATCACTTGCTGCAGGGTATGAGAGGAAGTCATACAGTACACTATTAAGCAATTAATTCATTAAAAGGATATCTGTATATGTATAGTTATGGGGATTTGCTGCTTTACTTTATCTTGTGCGACAGTAATCTGAGTATTTGGGGGTTTTGGAATGATGGCTGAATGAAATGAGCAACACTGTGAAATCATTTAGGGCCTTAAATGAGATGAGCAAGTATCTTTTTATCAGACATTTTAAAAATGAAAGGTTATAATGAGAAAATAGTCCTTAGATTGACTGATGATGGAAATAATAGTTAGTTGCAGCCAGGGATGGAAAATGACTTTCTGCCAGCCACTCAGTAGATTACCATTGTATGTTTGGCTGGTGAGTGAGGCAAAGTAGCAGCCACTTGCATATTTTACCAGCATTTGGCTTGTGCTTATTTCCAACCGTGGTTGCAGCACGTTACATTAATATCCCGATACTGTTTTCAAATGTTACAAATAATACTAAATAAAGACTGACATAAGGTTTTACAGCCTTCTCTCCGTTACCACTTTATCAGGTACACCTTACTATGTGAATAATGCACTGGCATACAACAACTCTGCAGTCAATCCCACCTTCATGTTGAAACTGCTTTGGAGAAGTGTGCATTCATCCATTCATTTTGGAGGGGCTAGTTTGTATAGCATTTGAGCAGCACTGCTAAACTGCATTCGTTTTAGCTGGGTGCAAAATTACGTACAGACTTATAACAGCGTGTAGATCTGCAGCTGCTCCCAGTAGTTTTACCTTTGATATCGACGAGCTGCTCCTCAGACAGAGGTTGTCCGTTCATCGGGTCGGTCCCATTCTCCGCGATGTACTTCTCGATTAGCCTGCGCTCAAACACCTGGTTGGACACCGGGGAGACGCACGGGTGCTCCGGCACCTCGTTGGAGACTAGATAAAATGCAGTTACAGCTTAAAATCCACGATACCAATGATAGAACAACCACAAACAATACCGATGAACTATCTTGTGTAGGAGGGTGCAGTGCATGGCCGCTAAAGTTAGCTAAATTAGCTAGTAGCATTAGCGCGGCGGCTAGCTAGCCTACACTGCCTCCGTCACATCAATGAATTCAACTTCACTTACTCGCACAAACCAAAGACATCTTCCAGGCGCAGTCCTTACAGTCTCTCCTGAAATTTAAACTATGCTCGTCCCCTGCTTTGATAGTTATTGGCGCTAATGTACACTTTACTTATGTTTTGCTGAAAAAGTAGCACGCTGTCCTTTCATTGCCGCTACACGGGCTTCCTCTTCTTCTTCTACGCTTTCTTACACTCTCTGAGCGCCCGAGCCTCACAGGTCCTCCACTGCCCTCTACCGCCGGAAAACACAACTACTCTGGTCAGTGCAATAAAACTAATGCTGTAATGATGACAGGACAGCAGAAAATTAATTGACATCAATTTAGACAGTTGGATAATCATTTAAGTCATTTATCAAGGAACTAGAATTACTGCCTCGTGGTTATGTGTCAAGTTTCATTTACAGTTGACATCCATGTCTGTGAAAACACACATATATATATCCTTTTTTTATTTTTATTAATCCCCCTGAGGGGATATTCAATTTTTTCACTCTTTTGTCGAAAGAGACACACATGCACAAACAGGACCTATACCAAACAGGAGCTATACATGCACTAAGTGGAGAGATGTCAGAGTGAGGGGGCTGCCTTAGTCAGGCACCCCAAGCAGTTGGGGGGTTTGGTGCCTTGCTCAAGGGCACCTCGGCAGTGCCCAGTGCTCCATATTTGGTCTGGATGGGGACTCGAACAGACGACCCTCCGGTTCCCAACCCAAGTCCCTGTGGACTGAGCTACTGCCGCCCCATATTAAGTTCAGTATGCGACCAAATGTCTCTCCTTCTGTCCCTGAGATATGACGTTAAATGATGACCAGAAAAGAGTTTTTGCAGTGAAGTCACAGTGAAATTGACCTTTTACCCTTTGTATCTCAAATGTCATCACTTCATCATTATATCCAAGTAGACATTTGCATGAAATTTTGTCATAATTTGCGTGATTTTTTTTAAGTTTTCACCAAAAACATGTTTTGCAAGGTCACAGTGACCTTGGATCTTTGACCACCCAATTCTTATCATTTCATTGTTGAATCCAAAGGGATGTTTGTGCCAAATTTGAGAAAAATCCCTGAATGCGTTCATGAGAGATTGTGTTCACGATAATGAGACAGACGCAAGGTCACTGTGACCTTGACCAACTAAATTGGATCAGTTCATTGTTGAGTCCAAGTGAGGGTTTGTGCAAAAATGACTGAAAATTTAAGAAATTCCCTCGAGGTTTTCTTAAGATATTGCGTTTGCAAGAATGGGATGGACGTCAACCCAAAATCGCAATGCCTCCAGCCACGACTATTGCCAGTGCAGAGCCGTAAAAATAGATAATATTCTATGTTTACAGCTTCTTAGTTGTTATTATAATGATCTTTCTTAAGTTAAAATTAATATAATATCTTAGGGTTTGCAATTTAACCGTGCCACCTCGATCTTTGGGAAGCAATGGTTAAAGCCACTTCTTGACAGTTTATAATTCATTTAAAAAACGTACAGATCAATCAGTCATGAAAATAATTGTTAGTTACACCCACCCAGAAAGTGCATTGTAGAAAAATCCTCTAAAATGTGTGTTAAAGATATATTTTATTGTTTAAGAGATGCCATTTTGATAGTCCAAAAATATCACAAGCAGCAGTCCAACCTCTTTTGTCACTAGAAAGATTTGGTGGTAAGATATTATCATAAACACAAAGTTTACATGTTAATAGGCTATTGCAATATTTGGTGGAACGTGTTATATCTCACATAGGTATTACTACAATAACCTGGAGAGTAAATACACTATCTCGTTGCAAAAATCACTGAATTGCAGAGCAGACATCTAACATAATTAATAGTTATTGCAGTTAGGAATGGTTAACATGATGGATGGAAAAAAACAGGTCGACTAACTCTCTATGACTGTACAGTACTTAAGAATTCCCTTTTGCAAATGTTTGTATCTCAACTCTAATTTCTACGTAGCCCTAGAGATCACATCACAAACATACTCGCACCAACACTCAGCAAATACAGTGCGGATCATACTGGTCCTGAGGGTCTGGAGGTAGGTAACAGCAGGAGATTTCAGGAGCACCATCAATAGTGTCAAGAAAAATGTAACATGAGACTGTGGGGCTCAACTCATGCTTCAGAAAATTACATGGGAAAATGACATGCAATACTGATACCAAACCACTGAAACTAAGCTAGGATGCAAAAGGCACAGGTGAGGTCTTTCTTTATCAAAACAGCACTCTCCACCTGAGAATCCAATACTGTAGTTTCTCCGTCCTACGTTTTCTCTTCTTCCTTCTGCTCCAGTGCTTTGCTTTATAAGAAGTTCAGTTTCTCTGAAGTGTAAACACTGCAGGATTCAGAGGTGTCCGTGTCTAGCGGCAGTGTGGAAAAGAATCCTTGTGATTTGCTCCACCTTTTGTCATTTCCATCTTTCTTGATCTGGAATTGGACACAGTCCTCAGAGGAGTGGAGGCAGTCTGAAGCCCCTGGCATCGAAAAGGAAATCCTTCTCTCTTCCTCATTGTTGTGAGATGTGTTCTGCAAGGAAGGAATGAAAACACATGTTTAAACTAGAATTACCGCCTCACAGTTGTACTCCACCACCAACAATTTAGGTTGCAGTTTATATCTATGTCTGTCCAGACTCAAAATATAAGCAGTGAAGACTTTGAAGGACTTTAATTAAAGGTATTAAGTGTATTTTTTTGGCAAAATGTGGATGTTTCACACACACCTTCAACCCGGCAGCACATACGAGTATTTTTGCAGAACATTATTATGTCACAGTGAAATTTGACATAGCTAACATATGAATCCCTGAGTTAAGGCCAAAACATGCTTTGTGAGATTGCAGTGACCTTTGACCACTAAAATCTAATTAGTTTATCTTTATGTCTAAGTGGTTGTTTGTGCCAAATTTGAAGAAAAAAAATTCAGTCTGTGACATACAAATACTCACAGCTTAAGAGTAGTATTACCTCAGTATTTGAATTATGACAAGGTGAGCTCCTAGCTGCCAGTCTGTGTGCTTCCTGGTTCTCAGCTCTCGGAGTTCCCACCATAACTGGACTGTAACTCTGGAAATACAAACAGCAGCACACAGTCACATGTGGTTCATGCACAGTCACAATGCTATTTAACAATTTCAAGCAAAGAGACAAAACCTGATAACTCATTTAAAGCAACACTGTGTAATATTCAGGGGGATTTAGTGGTGTCTTGTGGTGAGGATTGCAGATGTAAACAAGCTGAAGCTTCACCCGGTTAGAATTCCTTTAGTGCTCATTTCTCAAGAGGGTTTTACTGTGAGACGAATTATCCGCAGAGGTGTCATCCTCCTCCTCCTCCTTCAGTTTCAAATCCTGATTTCTAAGTTTCTGAAAAAGTCATTATTTGAGAGATTTTATATTTTCTTTGTATTTATGCAAAGGTGGTGAATGAATCCTCACAATATAGATCTTTGACACTATGGATTCCCAATTCACTCCATGTGCACACGGTTTTATCTAAAATGGATGGGATGAATGTGGGTTTTTTTCAATGAGTTGGGCAAGAGCTATTAGCTTAAGACCAAAATGGGATTTAATTTGTTGCCATATATGTGTTAAAGGGACAGTGTGTATGATTTAGGGGGATTTGGCGGCATCTAGTGGTGAGGATTACAGATTGCAACCAGCTGAAACTTTTCCTGGTTAAAATTCCTTCAGCACTCATTGTTCAGGGGGTTTGTACCAGGACCAGAATTATCCGCAGAGGTGTCTTCCTCTCCAGGACAAATGGATGCAGTGATTTAAGCAGGAAAAAACACTGAATAAAGCAGTTTCACGTTACAAATCAGTGTTCCTCCAACACTGTTGGGCTTGTCGTAGGCAGGCCGCTAGCCCAGCATCTGATAATGTGTGCTCACCTTTCTTCTCTGATAACTTAAGATCTAGACATTGAGAAGGTTTTTGCCAGGAGTCTTGTTCCCAGTTATTCGCAGAGGTCTCTTCCTCTCCAAAACAAATAGACCAGGTGATTTAAACCAGCTAAAACACTGAATAAAGCAGGTAAAAAAAAAAAAAAATGTTTTTTGACGCTCTCATCATGGATGGGCTGCTAACTACAGTGGCTTATGCGAAAACACAAATGGCCCTATCGAGAGCCAGTGTTTGGTCTATTCTGGGCTGCTGTAGAAAAGTGGTGGTGCAACATGGTGACCTCCATACAAGAGGATCGGCTCCATGTGTAGATATAAATGGCTTATTATAAGGTAACGAAAACATGATCCTTATTTTCAAGTGATTAAACACTAAAGAAAACATTATTAATTATTACATGACATTCCATTTCTGCCAACATATCCCCCTAAACCCGACACACTGGACCTCCAGTGAATCAGCCTTACAGTATGAGTGGGACTGGCTCTTGGAGTCCATTTTCTTGGTGTTCCCGGCTGCTGAGAGTGACTGTAGAAGCCTGAGGGCTGAGGGCTCGACTGGCTGTAGTCCTGCACAGACAAACACACACAGACACATAAAACTCAGCACAGCCACTTAGTGTGATGACACAGCCCCGGAGAAGAGCTCACAATTGATTTGATATGTTGTTATAATGCAACTAGTAACATCCTTAGTTTGTAAGGGTTCTGCGCTGGGTGTGATATCTAAACTTTACAATCATAACCTACAAATGGGTGACAAGATAAAGGAATACTTCAACCCTCAAAATGACCATCTGTATATCAATTACTCACCCAGTGTTGTGTTGAATTTGTGTAGAAAACTTTCTTGCATGCCTCCACAGTAAATGGAAAATCCAAAAATGAGAATATACTGTAGCTGCTAAGCCTAAACTTAAAGCCTCTGAGGGGCTGCATAGACAGGCTACCTACTAATGAACATGCTCGCCTGACCTAACCGACTGCTGCTCATCAGATGAAACCAAAGAGTCCTCTTCTTCTTCTTTTTTGATGCATAATTTATTCATCACCGTAGCAGTCTTGAATGAAACTTACATCATTCATGAATCCGTTTCCATTAACCATTCAAATGTACAAATTTTCACTAATACATGGAGCAGCATACACCTCACTTGATGTGGCCCGGCATTGCGGTCAAAAAACTGTGTGCTCCCCCCCGTCTAGCAACACCTGTCTCTCAATGAATGGTCCCTACCTATATTGGCAGACACCCATGACAATACAGTGACCCCTACAGGGCAAATCAGCAACCTACACACATGTTCGACCATGGATGACTCCTATAGAGAAAATTCTTGACTTTTAGTCATAGGGGTCTGCGTTTAACAACAGCAAAACTACAGAAAAAACATCCCTTTACAAACTCTGACATAACTCCTGCTGTATAATCCAAGTCTCAATTATCCAGTTGTATGCTCAGTACTTCCCAAACACATGCATTTTTGTTAAAACCTTAATATTTAAAACTGAACTTAAAGTGAAACTTTTCCATGTTCTATTCAAAGCCAGACTCCATTCACAAAAACAGTAATTTTACCTCACTGAACATGCATTCTTCAGCTCTGCGTCTGTGTAACTGCACCAATAGAAAGCTTTCTTTACCAGCGAGGTGTCAGATAAGTAAAGACGTCAGCTGAGAGGCGGTCCTTCAATGTGGCCCAGGACAATTTCGTGCATTCACACTTGCACTTAGATTCGTCCACTTGCCATCCAGGATGCATGTTAACTCCCTTTAATACCAGGTGTAAACAGGGCCATATATTCATTCACCTGCCTGCACAGCTGTCTCAGCCAGCAGGGGCACTAACCAGACTCTCCTGATTTCCTCACCTGAATGTTGACTCTCGGAGGATCGGCCTGTGGCGTGCGGTTTGCTCTGAGGCCAGCAATGATCTGCGACATGCTGCAGTTCGGGTATCGCTTCATGAACAGGATGAAACCAGCCAGTGACACGAACATGCCAGAAGGGACAGTGATGGACTTGAGAAGTGCTCGCCATCTGCCTCCCTTTTCTGGAGAGAGTAGAGACACAGAGATGAGACAGAGATTGGAATAAATGTGAAGAAGCAAAGAATTCAGATGCAAAATAAATATTTAAACACGTTATCACTCACCAATCACCTGCAAGACCGTGGAGGACACCAAGTTGCCATCCCCATCTCTGATTTCATACACACCATCATGCCTTGAGGTCAGCCTCACAATGACAACCTCATTGATGGTGCCGTTCCTGCCCAGAGAGATGAGGCCCCTGTAGCGCATGTCGTGGTCCGTTATATGGCCCTCACGGATCAGCTGGACAGGGCCACGGGGGGGCTTGGGGTCAAAAGGGCCCAGGGAGGATTCGTCAGGATATCGGGTGGGGGTAAAAATGAGGTGAGCATGAGGGACAGGAAGAAAGAGGGGCAGGTTTAGAGACTCCTTGGTGAAGCGGGTGACATTGAAAGAGTGTCCTGCATCCACATGCAGGGTCATGACCACAAAGAGAGGGGTGCAGAATGAAGGTGATGTAAAGGTATGAGAGGGTGTCAGGTGAAAAGGGAAAGATAAAAATATAAATGTTACAGTTGACAGAATTCTAAAGTAAAAGAAATTCATCAGTCAGCTTCATAAACTCATCCTCTAATCTTCTGTCTCTGCTCACCGCGGACAGTGAGGGTGCTGCGGGAGAGGACTCTCCCCTTGTCGTCTCTCACAGTGTAGTTGCCTTGGTCTGCTTGTGTCACTCTCTCAGCCACCCAGACCTTCCCGCCCCGCTGCAGCCGCCCCCGGCCTGCATCGCTGGTCTCTGGGTTCGTTCGGTTCCACAGCACAACTGGCATGGCCTCAGGTGGAGCACCCCGAGGTGAAAACTCCAGTAGAGAGCCATTTTCAGGGATGCTGTGCTCAAATTTCTCCCCATAGTTTCTGTGGTAGGACTTAATGCATTCTGAAAAAGGACAAAGGAGTGAGGAATGAGAGAGAAAGAGGGATGATGTTAGTTTACAGTTTGACTGAAGTTTGGGCTGAGTTTGAGAGAAAGAGAGATCTCTTTCAATTTGCTTCTAAACTCCCGTGTCCGTGGTGGCGCTGGGTGAACGAAAATACAGAGGTACAACCTATAGTTCGAGTGACAGCCCTAGAGCCAGCGAAAATCTGCCATTGGAGCGCTGGCAGATCTGGAGTCTGGTAAAATGGAGGGAAGTTTATCACAGTTCATTTACACATACTACCCAAATTGTTATGACACAAAGCTGGTTGAAAATCGGCAAAGTACTCGCTTAAGTAAAATTGTGCTTCAATCATATACTACTTTATACTGCACAGAGGGATACATCGTCCTTTTACTCCACTATGTTGACACTTGAGATTAAGATTTTGCCAAAAAAAAAAAAAAAAAAAGCATATGATATGCTTAAAATACACATTGCATTAAATCAGAGGTTCCCACATTTTTGACTTGTGACCCTGTACTCTAAAAAGCAGTATCTATTTAGTGCACTTTTTTCAATTTCAGATGTCAGAGTGATCAGCAGGTCTACAAAGATACATTTCCCCTCTACACCTCTTATATGGTTGTATTTAAAGAATTAGTCAAGGTCTAAAGAGATCAAATGATCCAATATTTCACAAAAAAGTAAAGGTAAAAGAAATGTCCTGTCATAAATTCCTATTTGTGTAGCAGAACTTTCATCTCTAATCATCTCTCGACCCCTGTAACCCTGAGGATCGGACCTTACAACTACTAGTTTGAGAGACACTAGACTAAACTGCAGAATTGTATATAAAGTAGTTACAACCAGCTCCACCTCGAACAGCTACAATAGTAAAATTCTGCTGCGGCACTTATGTATTAGTAATCAAATGTATCAAAAATCTAAAAATGCAAAATATAATAACATAACAGTTACTACAGAGGCCAGTATGAGTAATTTTTTACTTTTGATGGTTTAAAGATAAACTATGCTTTCCTGGGGGAAAAAATTATAGACTCATACAAAGTAATCCCTCTCAGTCATTACTTATAACCTTCACTTTTGCTGGCGGGTGTGTTAAGAAACAGTAACCGGCAATCCTGCATAGTATACCTTTACGTGCTGATAATACTTTTGTACTTTTACGTACATGACATTTGAAATAAGTACACTTCATGTAGTATTTTTACAATTTCAAGACAATCAAAGAGGCAGGTGATGCATTTAAAAAAAAGAAAATGGGAATTGATTTCAAAAAAGAGGAAACTATTGTACCTGAAACAGTCAAACGAACGGTCTCGTAGGTGAATCCAGAGGACAGTTTGATGGCATAGAGTCCCTGATCACCATGACCCACTTCTTTCAAGACTAGCATCTTATCTCTGGTCCACTCGAAACGTGGGTCCTTTACCTGCAGTTGTACAGCAAATAGGTTTTGTAAATCTGTACACACACCAAGCAAACAAAAACAAAAGCACAGACACCCTTCAACTCACAGTGGTTTTGTCCAGCAGGACACGCCTCGGCCCATCAGGGTGTGGCGTGAAAGTCACTGTTCTGGATGTCGAGTACACTGGCAGACGAAATTGTCTCCCGGCACACACCATCTGGACTTCTTCTCTTTCACCTGTAGAAGGAAAATAGAGTCAGAAACATCTTCAGAGAACATGTTTTATAGGTTTAAGGCTATATAATGAAATGTAGCTTTTAACTCACCCAGCACGACCCAACCTGTGGGGAGAGCAGAATTAATCCTATTATTATTAATCTTCTCCAGCACAGTGCTCAGACCTCACATACACTCCAATATCACTGCAGTAATTATGGTATCACTTTGTAATAATGCTTACAATTGCATCTGTGAAGGTGTTTATGTTGGTCTGTGTGTGGCGTTCCCCAAGTGTCCATTTTCGGACCGCTTTTATTTTAAGTACGTGTATGGTCAGGCTATAAAGAACCATGATATTCTTATGTTCCACCTAGTTCCAATAACACTAACAGCACAGCTAATCTGCTTGGCTGCCTCATTGATATTGAATGCCGGATGTCCCCAAAACATCCTAAAAATCAGACAGTCATTCTGTTTGTAGCTACAAAATGTACCAGCCATTTTTTTAATGACAAGATAGGCTGCCCGGCAAAAAGTATATAAGCAGATATTATAATATATAATATATTAATAAAACATTCTTTTATTTGAAAGCTTTTAAGCATATGTGATACTTCTATCTTGGTAGGAAGCCCCGGGTAGACCCAGAACACGCTGGCTATATCATATCTTATCTGGCATCGCTGGATAGGGGGATGTCTGGAATACTTTGCCCCTCGTGACCCAGCCCCGGATGAAAATAGATGGATAGATGGATGGATATTTCTTGTAGTTTTACCTTTCCATCCTTGGTATTTTATATTCTCCCCTGTAATAACTTTTTAATCTCATGTGTTTGATGATTGCATTGTTCACCTTTTTTCTATTCTCTGTAAGGCACTTTATAATAATGTTAAGAAAAGTGTTTTATTTTTAACACTGCTTGTAGTTGTGCTTTGTAGATCAGTTCTAAGTCATTAAAAAGAACAATTTTGGTTTTCCAAATTGTGGTCATAATCCTCCTCCAGGATGCTGTGACAGTTTATTTGTTCTATTAGCTCTTTAAATCAAACAAAACAAAAAAAGCAGCAATGTGATTCCCAAAAACAAAGCCAGGAAATGAATCCCCTAATTTGAGTTGAATTTCCCCTCGGGGATTAATAAAGTATATAAAATTTAAAAAAATTAAAATTAATGCCAGAGAGCCAATTATGCCCACTGACTTTGTTTTAGGGAAATACAGACTCTTAATGGACTGTTTGACCTCTGGCCTCCTGGATAAGAGCTGCAGATTATCTGGAACATAATCCATTTATTAATAGCAAATAAACATTTACAACTGTGGATTTGAGAGATTATGCTAAGAAGCCTTTTTAATAACTGGCGGCTTCTTATGAAGCAAGATATCTGTGACACTTATTTACATATGTACGTTAAAACCATGTTTTAACAAAAATAGAGAAACCAATGCAGCTGGTGGTCTATCAACATTAACATTATAGAAAAACATAAACACCAGTCAAAGGGATTTTCACAACCTGGCAACCCAATTGTTTTCTTTTTAGAAGAGTATTATAACTGATATATAAAGTAGGCCTATTAGTAAATATTTAAGTTATTTAAGTCATTAGATACATATATAAAAAAAACAAAGGGTGTCTTATTAAACGTGGTACCAAAATGATATTAAAGAACTTACCCAAAGCAAGAGGAAGGGCAAATAGGGCAGAGAGCAGGACACAGGAGGACATCTTCACCTGTAAAGACACACCAGATTGTTTCCTCTACAAACACAGCACATACTGTCATTCATCCCCTGCTAAGACAAGCCCCGGGACCTGCGACAATCAATCCACACGCTGCGCAAGGGGGAGCCCAAGAGAAGTGTGGAGATGTTCCTGCAGAGCGACACACACACTACGCACATCCAAAAGGCATCAGTGCTGTCACAGTGATCCGTGGCGCCCTGCCTGCTGTCTGAAGTCATGTCCACTCAGATGTCCAACAGTGTTTCCCAGCCGATGAGCAACATTTAGAGCGATGCTGCGGACCGCCGGGCCGCCAAGTGTTGATGATGTAACATGATCACATAGTGTGTGACGCATCTAGTGTCAGCTCACCTGCAGGATGCGTGAAGAAGAAATCCACCGTTGGGTATTTGGGAATGTTTGCGCGAATGGGGATAAAAGGATAACAACGTCCTCTGCAGAGCGCGCATGGGCATTAGTCCCCTTCTCTTATTTATGGCGACGGTAGGCTGGATTCTCAGCAGCTCCTACGCAAGGTGCGTCACATGTTTGCGTTTATTTGTGCCAGTTCGTGGATACAAATACGTTATCAGCGCAATGGAGTGCACAGTTACAACGTGGGATCCTCCTGACAGGCTGTGTGCCAGGATTAAACTGAATCAGAATCAGAAATATATTGATATTATATTGATCTCTGAGGGAGCATCTCTATGTGAAGCACAGAGAATTATAAAAAGTATTTAAAAAAAAGGCATTTTTATAAGTGTATAATGCTACAATGTTTAACACTAATATGGAAAACACATTTAAAATAGGCTATATATGATCAATTGCTAAGTATATGTGTGTAAAAAATATTTTTAAAATGTGCATAATATTGCATTACAATTTATGAAGCCAGTATGTAAAGTTTTAGAAATATATAATGTGTATTATGCAACAATTTACAACATAACATATGGCCTACATTAATACGAATAAGAATACAAAATAGAATAAGAAATGTGTGCAATATGTGTGTTATATATACCGTAAAACTTCAATTAAAAGCCTGGTCCCAGTTAAACACCCAGCTCCCTTTACTAGCCGGGTGTTGCCTCACATTTTGACAAATAAAGGCCTGTCTCAATTATAGGCCTGGTCTGGTTGCCAAGCAGTTCATTTTTATAAAAGTTCTTAAGACATATAAAAACGGGAGATGCTACATTTTGTTAGCTCAGTTAGATTCTCCATAATTTAATCATTCACCTCATTTTATGGAAACCATGAGCACCAAAGAATAATTCATTCAAATTTCCCAGCCTGGTAAACAAGAGAGAGAAAGCTGGTGACTCCCAAGCAGTCAAATTATGTGTCCATTTCTCAGTTACCCTGTAAGTTATTCCTATTTCTTTAGTCTGTAAGGGGCCTCAGATCAAAAAAATCAAAAAAGGGTTTTTCATTAAAATGAATCCAAGTTGTGAGTGTTGTTTCAACGGGATGAAGTGGTGTTGTGTTGGTATGCCGGGTGCCCTAATCCTCAAGTGCTGTAAAAGAGTGTCGTAACACCCTCTCTCTCTGATGCCCTGTCTCTCGTAGCTAGATCAAATGAATGATTAATTATTGATATGTTATCTGAAGCCTGATGTCTACACAAGTCTTATTCATACTGCTTTAAATAAACAATTTGACTGTATTTCCCCATGTTTACAGAGCAACAGTTTTGTGTGAAAGGACTTAAAGGCCTGTCCCATATAGACGCCTGTCCCAAATATAGGCCTGTTGATTTCAGTGATTTAAGCAAATAATAGCCCGGCCTATTAATTGAAGTTTTATGGTGCATTCAAAACTGGTATTGGTAAGAATAAATTAGGATACTAAAGGATTATTGCACAGTTCAATAATAATCAACCTGAGATGTAAAAATGGTAAAAGGAATCTGTAAGGAATTTACAGAAACATGAGGACGGGTGCTCAAAATGCAGGCTACTATTCTGAAGTAGGCCTACAAATCTGAGGTACTTGTACTTTACTTGAGTATTATTATAATTTTAATGATGGAAAAAACCCTTTAAAAATTACTTTGGGTATGATTATGAGCAACCCATCCCAAGAGTGATTTTGCCTTTTCGAACTGTTTAATTTTAAGGATTTTAAGCGGCCTGCAGAGGCTGAAGAAGCTGGATTTCACAAGAAAATTGAAAGTATTAAAAATCAACTAGGCCTAATGTATTTAATCACACTGTGACCTTTGTTGGGAACCACTGCCTGGTATGCGCATTTTGCGCACATATGGCGCAGCTATGACGCAAACAGAGTGTGAGGGAAGCCTCGCCTAGTTCAGTTGTCTGCACAGAGAAAAAAACACAACTCGAGCATAGGAAGAAATTTAACGTTCCTTCACAGTAAGTAGACAACATGTTCCCTGCCAGCTTTACCCATCTTGTGCTCCATTTCTGCTCTCTGTGTTTAAGAAAAACGATGTGAACATATTAGAAGTTAATATGGTACTGTAGGTAAAAAGAAAAAAGAAAAACGTCTTCTCTCTCTGTAGGGCATGCTGTTGTTATGTGTGACTGTTTTCTGCGTCTTGTTTGGTGAGTATAAATCACACAGGCCCCCAGAAGGAATACTACTATGCAGGTTTAACCCGTTTACTATTTAACAATACAGTTATTTTTATTTCATGTGTGAAGTCCACGTCATCTCACTGTGGGCTTTGTACAGCTACAAATATGCCAATAATGTGAACTGGGTCAACTGACCTGCGTTAAGTCCCGCCCCTCGGTCACAGACTGGCCAATCACAGCGTAGCAGGGGCCAGCTCCGGCCAGGGTCCGACAGCTCCAGGCCTGTGCTCCATTGAGTGCAGTTCATTCAGATTCAGCAACTGAACAGAACATTATGTTCCCACTATGTCCTGTGAATAATGTTATTGCGTTACTATCATTGAGATCAAATCCAGCAGAAAAAAGAACAAAAAACAAAACACTAAACAGCCAGCACCGCCCCCTCCCTCCATTTTTATAGTAGTTGGTGCAACTCAGTTAGATTTGTAGGACTTCCTTTTTATTGCCATTTTTATGATGAAACATAAAAACGAGATGCTATTTCAAGTCTAAAACTTGCAAATTTAAAAGTTCTCAGTGCAGTAAAAGTATGAAACCAATAAATAGCCTAGATAAATGAATAAATTTAAAATAGAAGCTACTAAAAAGCCTAATAAAGTGCAGGGACAAAGAATGCAGTCAAAAGACTAAGTGAGTTCATGTATGGTACAGGTGAATAATTCAACAGTCTGATCGCTGAAGGATAAAAACTGTTTCTCAGATTAGTAGTCCTGCAGCGGATGCTACTGAACTGTCCCCCTGACGGCAGGAGATAGAAGGAACTGTGGGAGGGATGATAGGAGTCCTTGCCTATACTGTCTGCTCTGCAGGTGCACCTCTGGCTGTAGCTGTTCAACAGAGATGACAATGATCTTCTCTGCTGTTCTGACAATGCTGTCCAGTTTCTGTCTCTCTTCTGCAGTTTCAGTACCAGGAAGTAATGGAGCATGTCAGGATACTCTCTATGGTGCCTCGGTAGAAGACATAGTGGCCGGGTCACAAACTTTCTCATTTTACAGCTAAACAGTACACTAAAATATTTTTGTGAAAACATCTGAGGCACGAAAAAGGCAATGCAGTAACACAATCTTGATTCATATTTAACAAGCGGTGACTAGTTAAACTGAGCTGTGCTCCTTTGTGTTGAAAGGGGTCAGTTGAGGTAGGATGGCTCCTGGGCTCGTTCTTTTGGAGGTGTTCCGGACATGTCCAACTGGTGGGAGGCCACGGGACAGACCCAGAACATGCTGAAGGGATTACATATCTCGTCTGGCCTGGGAACGCCTCTGGGTCCCCCAGGAGGAGCTGGAAGTCGTTGCTGGGGAGAGGGACGTCTGGAATGCTTTGCTCGGCCTGCTTGCCTCGTGACCTGGCTGCTGATGAGCGGCTGCAGATGGATGGATGACTAGTTAAACTGTTTGACCGCAGTTAACGAGCAGTGATTGACAACTGCGTTCGAGAGAATCCTTGGTTTTGATCGGTTGTTTTTGTTTAGCCACAGTGAGTTTTTGTAAATGCCATTAGGAACAATAGGAGGCATAGGAGCATGCTTTTCTGATTTGCATTTGTCTAATGCACTTCTGCCAGGATTTAGTAACAATATCAGCAAATATAGCAAAAAATTAACCTTAATGAATGTTACCAAACACCGCTTTAGAGAGTTACTTTGCCAATTTTCAACCAATTTTGTTTCATAATAATGTGGGTTGTATCTGTGAATGGACTTTGCTAAACCTTCCTCCATCACACCAGCGCCCAGATCTCCCTGCTTATCTCTCATGGATGTTTAAAGTGAATGGGATACAGTGGTGGAGGCAGAGTTCATTCCTAATAAAGCTGCTCAGTGGTGCATGAAGCAAAAAAAAGTTAATTTACACAGATGATCGGTACTGCGTCCACATCATTTGGCCCTAGAGTAAGCTCACTGGAGACATCTGCTGACCAAGCTGGCTACTTCTAGTTTTGCGCTGATTAATCGTGCGACTCTTCTAGACTTTCCAAATGTTATCGGGCTGAATTCTGATATTAAAACAACTCATTTTAGCAGAGGTTGTGACACTCAGAAAATGTATCTGCTCATTTACAGACATCTCTTCCACAAGGTGAGTTTATGGGAAAAAGTTTCGTCGGGCCCAGTGGCATCACATGATCGACTCAGAAGTTGTAATTCCACTGTTTGACTGCTACAAAAATTAGCTTGAAAGCCCAGCACACTTCCTGGGGGACTGAGAAAAATAGACAAGTACGTGTTAAGTCACCTGCCAGCTGGAGCGTCTATTTGTCTGATGTGGCGCAGCGCATGCTGGTAGTTTTAGGTTTTCTACCTCTAAAGCAAGAGCGAATGCCACAGCCTTTTTCCTGTTTTCTCTGGTCATATAGCACCAGTTTTAAAAGTGTATCCTTCTGCTGTATAGACAACCCAGTTTTATGAAAAGACTAGCTTTCCAGCATTAAACTTCTTAATATTCCCTCACATCTGTCTCTTCTTAACTTGTATCTTTCTCATTGAAGGTTTGTCTGCTGGTTTTAAGAATAAAGAGGTGTGCTATGGAAGAAATTTTAGAATACCATCTTCTTATACACCACCTATTTTCTATGGTCAGTTGTACCATACTCCAATTGGGAGACCCGAGAAACTAGTGATGGATAATGGGGAGGTGAGCAGCTTTTTGCATTTAAACTATCACTGTGGCATCCATGCATTGCAGGATCTGTAATATGACAAAGTCAGAGCAAACCAGGTTTTAAATGAACAGAATCTATTCTCTGTCCTGAATAAATGTATGTGTGATGTCCTCCAAATCAGGCAAAGGATCCACGCCTCAAAGTTTCCGGTACCTCAGTTGAGTTAACAGATGTGACAGAAAGTGATGATGGATATTTTTCCATCTCAGATGGTAGTGATACACTTCAAGATGTCATCAGACTGATAATTTTGGGTGAGAATATTACATTACACTGGATATTTAAGTACTCTATTCCATCACAGAACTTATTTGAAAATATATTTTCCTATAAAGCGTGCAGAAAGTCAACCTTTTTTTTTCTCTGTTTTTTTTTCAGAATGTGCTGAAACAGAAACAAAGTATTACGGGGATATGTTCTCCTTTGACATTCCTGGAGAGGCTGAATCCCTGGAGTGTAATTTCCTTACATTTACGGGCCAGCCAAAGGTCCTGTGGAATCGCTCTGACCGTGACAACAGTAAGGGAGACAGAGGGCAGGTGAAGGGTAATGTCTGGGAGATTAGGAGCGTCAGTCAGCAACACATGGGCTCCTACAACTTCAGACGAAAAGACAAGACTGTACTGTCGAGGATAAAGCTCATAGTTCAAGGTGACGTTCAGTAGTTAATTAAAGTTGCATGTGAGCTTTAAGACTGCTGCATATCTGATGACATGTTCTGATACAATATACTCTTTATCACACACAGAGCGCTTTAGAAGATATGATACATATGTGAATGAGCAGCTCCTCATCAAAAATCCTCCAATTGACACCATGTGGACTGTGACTTTTAAACGTGAAGGTGCAATTCATTCAAAAACCTTGATGCAAGCAGGCCGTCTGGTTGAAGAAAATGACTGGGACTTCAATTGGAATTTTGCTGAAAGGATTCAAGTGCTGCGTGACGGTATAAAGATTGATCCTGTGGAAAGCACAGACACTGGTCTCTATGAATTCAGAGACCTGGAAGGTCACCTGGCCCTGTTGGTGGATGTGGTGGTATACAATGGTGAGCAACAGCACTTTATTTTTGGAGAAATGTATGAAGCAACTGTGACTGATCATGATTCTAATTAACATATCACCCCCCCACCCCACCCCACCCCCTTCTGCTCTTACAGAACGACCTCCTACCTTTATGTATGTTGGTATTACTTTCGGGATTATATTTGCGGTGATTGTCATCTGTTGCTGTGTGAGAAAGTTCTGTCGTGAACAGAGCTCCTCTATAAAGGACGAGTCTGCTCCTCAGACTGTAGCCGCACCTGCACCTGCACCTGTACCTGCACCTGCACGTGGACCTGCTGTGTATTACCATGTCAGTACTTCTTCAAATCAGCATTCAAGTATTTATAGCATGTTGCTATTTTTACTTCGATATCCTCCTTCCAATTGCAGGATTTGAATCAACCTGGAGCCCCGACTTACACACTTCCACCTGGTTCAGATTACTTTAATCAGCCATTGAATTCTCTCATCTCTAGAGAACCTACATCTACCTCACCTGAGCCACCGGTAGGTGTTATACAAAAGTTTTCAAACAAAGGAGAGATACTCATCATCCATCAGTTAACCACTGAGATAATTTTTGACAGGTTACGCTTGTTGGTCTTTAGGATGCTACCGTTTAGTTTACTGCACACTGGGCATCAACCAGGTCTGGTGAGTGCTAGCTAGCAGCACTGCTCATATGGATATTACTGCTAATAACGTTATCCTGACTCAACATCGTTGCTGTTGAAACGTGCCTGCCTTCCATTTGAGTAAGCAGCTTCATTTTAACTATGTAAGCACTAAGCAGCACTAACAGAGCTGGGAGCGTGCCTATGTTCCCACAGCCCTATGTTCCCACAGCCCTATGTTCCCACAGCTCTATGTTCCCACATTTCCTTTTTCATAAATTTGTATCAGATTTTATCCCCCTTTCTCCCAATTTGGTAGCCAATTACACCCATCCTATTATCCCCCCTACCCTAACCTAACCCTTGTGGGATAATTTAGAAAATGTCCTAGAAATGTGGGAACATAGGGTTTAATTTTGAGAAAAATCTTAGAAATATGGGAACTGTGGGGCCTAATTTTAAGAAAAATTCTTAGAAATGTGGGAACATAGGGCTGTGGGAACATAGGGCCTAATTTTCAGTGAAAAAAAATTCTTAGAAATGTGGGAACATAGGGCTGTGGGAACATAGGGCCTTATTTTCAGTGAAAAAAAATTCTTAGAAATGTGGGAACATAGGTTTTCAGTGAAAAAAAATTCTTAGAAATGTGGGAACATAGGGCTGACCCCACAGAGCTAACAGTGATAACAAAGTTAGCTCCGTTAACACCATTAGCAGTGTCAGCATGGCTATTGGGGCTAAACAATGCTAAAGGAGTTTTGAGGCTCAAAATAAAGTTGCTTATTCACCGTGGTGACCTGGGGGAGGGTGTAGAGTGGCCACCATGTTTCCAAAGCAGTCATTTCTACACGAGCGGCTAGCTAGCTCCCACCTGATGAGGGTGGTGCGCAGTGCAGAGTGGCTAAGGCTAAAATTAGCTAACCAGTGAAGACTGGGCAGTGGGGCCTTTTATTTTAAAAATAGAATAAAAGGATTTCCTGGTTGCATCAGCAGTTGTTCTCGCCCAGACCCCAGCTGCCCTTGACAAAAGGAGTAAGCTAGTAAGTTAGTTAGCCCTTAATAATGGACCCAGAGATTGTTATTACTTATATGTATATTTTATTTAATACTTGAGGAGACGATTCACCGCCGGAGACACTGTCGTTTGATATATTTCAGGCCGATGGAGGACTGTTTACAGGCAAACTTACTGAATTAAGATTGTTAAAGCTGCGTGCTTCTAGGTAATAGTAATGTTAGTAACAGTTAACCGTTAGCAAGTTAGCAACTGTTAGTTAACTTAATATATAATCATCACCAGCGCGCAATGCGTCTTGGGATAGGCTAGGCCACAAATGATTCATCCGTTGCATCCTCCAAATTCTAAGAAAGACGGCCACATTTCTCAGCCGCATTTGAAGGAGCCCTCGAGATGGGACAGCCTTGGTCACACCGATGTGACGCAATTGGTCTCCAAATCTAGCCTTCAAAGGCTGCAGCCCCTGAATTGAGACACAGCTATTATATCCATTGTTACGTCTATGGCGAATAAACGTCCATGAATCCACGAGAAAATCCTCGTAAAGACAAACTCCTTTTAACTCCAGACCTTGCTTGCTTAAGTTTTCTTATATGAAAGTAATCCAGTGGTAGCTGGTTGTACATGGGTACATTTCAAACAGAAACTGGTAATAGCTAATTCTGCATATTTGTGATGGTGCCAATTTGCCAAAATGTGCAAATATAGGTGAAAGAACTAAGCCTATTACTTGTCGCTTCATGGATGTTTCACTCGGCCTGACCTGGCTGATGCACTTTCCACAGTTGATGCCAGCTTCCTTGGTTGTGTTGAGTTCAAACAATAAACTGCAGGTTCCAGTTGCAGAACAGTCACTTTATGTATTCATACCACCAAACAAACATTGAATGAATGTTCATTTCTTTATCTTTTATCCACAGCAAACACACAACTTTCAGCACGTTGCACAATCCACACCACAGTGTCAAAAACCTTTTGCCCTTCCGGGTCGAAACACCTGATGGCAGCAATGTTGTTCCTACCATTATACACTAATGCTCCAAATATTAATACAGCCCTACCCAGTGTACACACATGAGCTAAAGAACACAGGGTTCAAGTTGTAGCCTACGCATTGCATCCATGCTAACATGATACAACCTGTTTACTTTTTCCAAAGCACTGTAAAATTCCTGCAGTATGTTCTCCTATTTTGACTTGCATGCATTTATTTTTCCTGACAGGTATACAGCCCAGTGGATATCCATGTGAGCTCCCCTCAGCCTGAGGTACACACACAAACATACAGAATTCCCTGTAAATGCATTAAATGTTGGTTATTATGATAATAAACAGCAAGAGAGTCCTCATTCTCGGACTGATTTTTGGCAGACTCTTGCATCAAACTTACCAAAACTGTTTTATTAACACGCACATTTGACTTTTCTTTCACCTCTCTCTCCAGGTTGCACCTCTAGGAGGGCAGGAAGCCGATCCAGCTCCTTTACTTGGTGCTGATTGTCTCTCGTCGGACCCTGAGCCAAAGTTTGAACTGAAAGGACTGCCCTCTGCTCCCCCCCTCAGTTTAGACTCCAGTTGTGTTTACAACTCAGAAAAACTCAACTTTCTGTAAGCAGCACACAGAAAATTCAAGCCGCAGTTTGCAGTTGTGGATTCAGCATTTTACCTCGTGACTAGTGGGAACACAGCCATTTGAGTCCATGATTGTATTGTGTGAAATTTGTTCCTGCAAACCTGTGAAGTCATGGTGATAGGTGCACAGGAAAAGGATCCTGTAGACAAGACACAATATACCATTCACACTATACTGACATGCATGTGATCAGACTTATCGCAGTTTAGTTTAGTTTTTAGTTTAGTTTAGTTGATATGGAAATCACAGCAGTATTAGAATTGTACATTTATGCACAAGGACCAGATGAGCTGTGTTTAGTGTTTGTAGTGAACACTGTCCACAGGATGCTTTTTAATGGTTAAAATAGTACAAAGAGGAGAAAATACACTCACAAGCTCATGCACGAAATTACATCAGCAAGTCTATACACATAAATACATCCACAAATACGCCCACACGAAATACATCCACACGCAGAGAGAACTACATCCACACAAAATACAGGTGTGTCTACGGGGTTGTTTCTTTCTTAGCCATGATTTAATACCTCTATTAAAGACATTAAAACTGTGCTGCATTTTCAGTTCAGTGGTAGACAGTTTCATAGTTTTGCTCCTTTAACAGAAAAGACAGATGGTCCAAATGAGGCTCTGCATAATGCAGTGCAACAGATAACGTTTGTTGAGGCCTTGTGTGTTGACGTTGTCTTTGACGTTGACATTTAAAAAGCTCATGAAGCTTTCAAAGCTGAACATCGTGTTGCTACCTCTTTTTTTAATCCATGATTTTAATTGTCTGTTTATACAGTGATATGATAGATTTTATAGTTGATTGTGAGGCTTGTGACCAGGTAGTGATCCGGTATGAAATGTGTGAGAAGTTTGGCTGTGCTGAGTGGGAGATACGTTACATTTGCTTGAACCTTTTTGCAGGTATTACACACTTGTTTATCAAATCTTAGATGTGAGTCTAAGATGATTCCCGAGTACTTGACACTGTCAACCTCACTGATTACCTCTTTTTTTTTTCTTTTCTTTTTTTTTACCATGAATCTTTCATTTTCATGTGGGATGTCCTCTTTCTTTTAATATAAATACAAACACTAATGTGGTATGGTCAAAGAAGTTCAGTAACTCTTGATAACTCACAGCAGCAGAGGGTAGGAGTAATACAGAGACATAGATTAATTTAGGTTGATTCCTACAAATAATATAGGTATTTTTTTCTCTGGTAAGGAAGAACAAAGCTCACTCACTGGAGCGCCAGAGCTTTTGTAGACTTAACGGTCATGATCAGGATTTCTGTTTAATATGAAATGTAAATGTGTGTGCCATAAATTCAGGTTTTGTATTGAATGCATAACTTTGCCTTTCTCCTGTTGCCACGGGTATCGTAAGTAGGAGAGATGATGTTACAGTGAGGTCTGTAAGTGAGTCTTTGTAGCAGATTTTAGAAATTAAGGACTCAAACTGACCTCAACACTCATGGAGATCAAACCACTCCACTCCACGTAATTTAAGCCACTGTTACCAGCTTATATAGTATTTTTATATGGTTGTTTCTCATGTGCCTTCAGTCTCTTATATCAAAGTGTCTGTGTAGTTTTTATCATTAAATTCTGAGAAATTATATGTGATATTTTACTTTGTTTTATGCTTTGTAAATATGAAAATCAAATAAAAATGTAATCGTAGTAAAACTAGAATTACCGCCGTCATTTTGACCAGTCATAATTCAGATGCAGATATCTACAACGTCATTTTGACTAGTCATAATTCAGATGCAGATATCTACAACGTCATTTTAACTATCTGAAACTCAATTCAAGATATCTAGAAAGGAACATGTAGATATCTTCAATTGATGATAATTAAAGATATCTTGAACTTGAATTATGACTAATCAAAATTAAATTGTAGATATCTCAAACTGGAATTACAGATATCCACAATTCAGTTGCAGATATCCGCAATAAGAATTGCAGATATCCGCAACTACATTGGAGATATCTATAATGACAAACACCATACACATGAATGGCAAAAATAGTTTGAATCTTACTAGTCAAAACTGAATTACAGATATCTGTAATTAGAGTTTTGACTAGTCAAAATCTAATTACAGATATCTTGAATAAGAGTTTTGACTAGGCAAAATTATGTTGCAGATATCAGTAATGAATATCCAGTCTAGCGATTAAATGTTAAAATGGCTTGCCATGCACACATCTTCCCCCAGTAGCACAGAAGATCAATACAATCACCACAGTTTCAAGGTGGGCACCCAAGAGTATGTCACCAATTCACTATCTAACCAAATGACTTCCCTTTTTCTGAGGTGTGGACTTGTGAAGTGAAGGTGACCTTTTATCTTTGGATTTAAAATGTTATCACTTGATCATTTTATTTTGTTGTGTGTGTAAAATGTGTTTTGTGAGGTTACAGTGACCTTTGACTACCAAAATCAAATCAGTTTATCCTTAAATTAAAGTGGAAGTCTGTGCCAAATTTGCTCGACATGCGCAGTTTGCGCACACAAGGCGCAGTAATGACGCAAACAGTAAGGTAAGCCTCGCCCAGACCAGTTTTCTGCACTGAGGCGAAACACAACTAGATCTTGAGGAGTTTAACGTTGCTTCGCAGTAAGTAGACAACACATTGCCCATCAGCTTTTCAAATCTTGTGTTCCATGATCAAGTTTCTGCTCTTTAAGAAACTTTGTGATCGAATTTAAAGTAAACAACGTCTCCTCTCTCTGCAGGACATGATACTGTTGCTTGTGACTGTGTCCTGCGTCTTGTTTGGTGAGTATAAATCCTTTATCCTCACGGAAGATATGTTACGATGCAGGTTTAACCCATTTAACTTTACGGTGTTTATTTATTTCGCAAGCGAAGTCTCGGCTCCAAATAGTCTTATCTGTGCGCGCTGTGCAGCTGCAAATATGCCAATAATGTGACCTATGCCAACTGTGCCACTTGCGTTTGAAGCAACTGCAGTGTGTTAAGTGTGTTCCCATATATAAATGTACTTTGTTAGTTGTTATGTTTGTAGTAATTTTCAATATTTTTGTTTTTGCTATCAATATGTAAATATGCATAGTCCTTAGTCCCGCGCAAACCTATAACATACTCACATATCCCCTCGGATTATGCTGCAGACCTAAAGAGAAGAAAAAGTGTCTGACATGAATCTTACTATAAATGACGAAAACTCTGTCTGTGTGTGTGTGTGTGTGTGTGTGTGTGTGTGTGTGTGTGTGTGTTCCACGTTTTTCTCCTCACTGACTTGGTCAATCCATGTGAAATTTGGCACAGTGGTAGAGGGTCATGGGAAGATGCGAATGAAGCAATAGGCCTATTACATCAA
>NC_065509.1:20325455-20408225 GCF_006386435.1 Epinephelus moara
GTACAGTCCTCTCTCGGCTAGCTAACATTTAGCCGTGTTACTTACTGATCCATTAGAAAGAAAGCTAGCTGGACATCGGTGTTGAAGCCTCTTTGGTCACGGAGCTCCCTCCATCTCTTGAACGCCTGACTGAGGTTTACTCTTGTTTTTCCTCTTCTTTTATCACTTTCCTTTTTGTGCATCCTCGCCTCCTCAGACAGATTAGCTCGTTTTCTTTTGGGAGGCTGTTTTTCACTCATCTCCAAACTTTGTCCGTCTGCCATTGTGCTCCTGACTCAACTATCTCATGCCCCGGCCAGTTCCTCATAAGGACCAGCTCCAGTCCCTGATTGGCTGACCGACCAGTTTGGCAATACATGACGCATTTCCTGCTGTAAAGTAGATTCTTTCCGGGAAAATTGCAGGAGCTTATTGCTAAGTCACTAAGTAACCTATGTAAACGCTGATAGTCTGATTTTACTGTGCAACCCACATTATTTTCATAATGATATATATAGGCAAAAATGCTGTCTGTTTCTTCTTTAACTATCTGCCTTACAACGGGCTACCTCAATTACTAATGTACAGTTTTAGCCCATAACTATCCCACTATTGGCAATTGGTACTAATGTACTTTCAATAAAGCAATCGTACCATCAAATTCACAAAAACTCTGTCTGAATACATTGCTCTTCTTAATGGGTTCAGTTGACTATTTAATCTGCAATTTCCTATAACCTGTATCCCAAACACACACCATGTGAAACTGTACGTGGGCAACTGTGCACTCAATGGGTATGAACTAGTTTCATTAAATTCAATAAATTCAATAAAATTTATAAAAACAAATATTTACAGATTCTGAGCTGCCTTCATGTTTCATTAGCTTTACGTTATTTTAAAAAATTGTACTCACTTTATACTTCTTGATACATTTGACCTTTTATCAATTCACTTATTTAATTGATAATTTTATTGTGGATGTTTTGAAGTGATTTAAAGATGAAGAGATTTTTGGTAATTTCACAAAGTATAATTGAAATCCTGGGATATTGAGGTTGTATCTTTTTTTTCATCATTTTTTAAAATGTGGCTTCATTTGTTCTGATCTTGTGAAGCTTCAGAAATGATTCATGTGACCTTACAGCAGATATTGATTCAATAGTGCCCTCAAACACGTTGGTTTACACCTGCAGCCATTATTTAAATGGCCCTAAAACATGCAGTGATTAGTCGTGCCTGATGCCAAACTAACCATGCATGACACTTTGAAAGATAAATTACATACTCACCTTACATTCACCCATCTACAAAGTAATTCACAAATCTTTTTGTTCTCCTGGTATCAATTGTACTTGAGATGCTTACAGTATGTTTTCCACGTCCTCAGATGTTTAGTATCGACTTATTTTAATATTCCCTCCCGTCTATCTCTTTTTTACTTGTATCTCTCTGATTGAAGGTTCATCTGCTGGTCTCCAGTATGAAATGGTGTGCTATGGCAAAAATTTTGCATTACCATTTTCTTATACACCACCTGTTTTCCGTGGTCAGTTGTACTTCACTCCAGATGGGGGATCCAGGAGGCTAATGATGGATAATGGGGAGGTGAGCAGCTTTTGGCACTGTCATTTAAACTATAACCAGTATTGCTCCGACATCCATGCATTGCAAGATCTGGAATATGACAAAGTCAGAGCAAACCAAGTTTTGAATGAACAGAATCTATTCTCTGTCCTGAATAATGTATTTGTGATGTCCTCTGAATCAGGCAAAGGACCCACGCCTTAAAGTTTCCACTATTTCAGCTAAATTAACAGATTTGACAGAAAAAGATGCCGGAATATTCTCCATCTCACATGATGGTGATAAATTTCAAGATGTCATCAAACTGAAAATTTCGGGTGAGAATGTTACCTTATACTGTATTTCAAAGACTCTATTCCATCAGAAAATGTTTTTGGGAATAGATTTTTCTATAAAGTGTACAATAAGTCTAGTCTGTCTTTTTTCCTGTATGTGTTTTTTCAGATTGTGCTGACAAGGAATGGAAGACTTACGGGGATAGGTTCTCCTATCGTATTCCTAGAGAGGCTGAATTCCTGGAATTCACTCCCCTTGACAGTGAGGACCAGCCAAAGGTCCTGTGGAATCGCAGCGACCCTCAGACCAATAAGGGAGGCAGAGGACAGGTGAAGTATACTAAGTGGGAGATTTCGTATCTCAATTTTGCAGACGTGGGCCACTACAACTTCAGAGGAAAAGACAACACTTTGCTGAAGAGGATAAAGCTCACAGTAGAAGGTGATGTTCGGTAGTTGATTAAAGTTGCATTAGAGTTTTTAGACTGCTGTGAAATTGATGACTTGTTCTTACACAATATACTCTTTATTACACAGTGAAATACAGAAGCTATCAAACAAAGGTGAACGGTCATCTATTCATCGAAAGTCCTCCAGGCGATGTCCCATGGACTTTGACTTTTACATCTGAAGGTGAATTTCAGAAAACATTGGTGAAAGCAGGCCATGTGGTTGTAGACGATGACTGGGACTCCACTTTTAGAGGGAGAATTCAGGTGGTGCGTGGTGGTATAGAGATTGATCCTGTGAAAATCAAAGACGCTGGCACCTACGAGTTCAGAGACCCGCAAGGTCGCCAGACCAAGTCTGTGGATGTGATGGTAAAATATGGTGAGCAACAGCACTTTATTTTTGGCAAAATGTATGAAGCAACTGTGACTGATCACGATTCTAATTAACATAAACCTTTTTCCCTTCTTCTGCTTTTGCAGACCCAGCTACTATCGTTACTTATGTTGGTATTGCTGTCGGGGTTTTATTTGCGGTGATTGTCTGCTGTTGCTGCGTGAAGAAATGCTGTTGTAAAAAGAGCTCTTCGAAAAGGGCCGAATCTGCTCCTCAGGCCGCAGCCACACCTGCTGTGTATTACCATGTGAGTACTTTCCCAAATAGACATTCAACTGCTTTAAACACGTGTTGCTATTTTTACTTCAGTATCCTTTTTTCCAATTGCAGAGTTCGAATCAACCTGGAGCCCCAGTTTACCCTGTTGCACCTGGTCCAGATTCCTCTCATCAGCCATTGAATGCTCTAGTTTCTAGAGAACCTACATCTACCTCACCTGAGCCATTGGTACGTGTTATACAAAGGTTTTTAAAAGAGGATGAGATATTAACCGCACTGCTTTTCATGTATCTATTTATCTTTTTCACTTCTCTCTCCAGGTTGCACCTTTAGGAGGGCAGGAAGCTGATCCAGCTCCTTCACTCGGCTATGATTGTCTCTCCTCGGACCCAGAGCCAAAGTTTGAGCTGAAACTGCCCTCTGCTCTCCCCCTCAGTTCAGACTCAACTTTCTGTGATGTTTACACCTCAGATAAACTCAACTTTCTGTAAGCGCACAGGAAATTCAAGTGATGCAGAGTTGCATCTGGCATTCTACCTCAGGACTAGTGGAAACACAGCCATTTCAGGCTGTGACTGTAATATGTAATATACACACATGGAAAATTAAGCAAGCCTGCAGTGTCATGGTGATAGGTGCACAGGATAAACATTATTCACACTACACTGACACGTGACCAGACCTATCGCAGGTTAAAATGTGGGATGTCCTCTTTTTTTAAATTTGAATACAAACACTAATGTGGTGCGATCAAAGACGTTTGAGGCCAGTACTCCAGTAACTCTTGATAACTCACAGCAGCAGAGGGTAGGAGTAATACAGAGACATAAATCAATTTTAGGTCAATTTCTACGTATGATTACGTATTTTTTCTCAGGTACGGAAGAACTCAGTGGAGCTCCGTAGCTTTTGTAGAGTTAACTGCCATGATCAGGATTTCTGAGATGAAATGTAAATATGTGTGCCATAAATTCAGGTTTTGCACTGAATGCATAACTTTGCCTTTCTCCTGCTGCCATGGGTATCATAGGTAGGAGAGATGATGTTACAGTGAGGTTGAAAAGTCAGTTTTTGCAGCAGATTTGAGAAATTAAGGACTCACACTGACCTCAACACTCATGGAGATCAAATCACTCCACTCAGCAATTTAAGCCACTGTTACCAGCTTTACTTGTATAGTATTTCTATATGGTTGTTTCAGAGTGATATCTTGTGCCTTTAGCCTCTTATATCAAAGTGTCTGTGTGGTTTTTATAATTACATAATGTTGAATTACATATGATGTTTTTATTTGCTTTATGCTTCGTAAATATGAAAATCAAATAAAAATGTAATAAAAGTAAAACTAGAATTACCGCCTCATCGTTGTCTGCCTCCGCCAACAAGTCAGGTTCCATCCATGTCTGTTCAGACTCATATGTAGCCACGACAGTAGTCAATGCTTCCAATATGAGGAGCTATAAATTTTAAAAGGTGGATGTTTCACACACATCTTCAACTTGGCAGCACAGAAGATCAATACAATCACTACAGTTTCAAGGTGGGCACCCAAGATTATTGTCACCAACTCAGACCACATGCCTCCCCTTCGGTCCCTTTATTAAGGCATTAAATGACCAGAGTGCAAAGTGTTTTTGCAGAACATTATGATGTCACAGTGAAGTTGACCTTTGACCTTTTGGATATAACATGTCATCACTTAATCATTGTATTCTATTACACATTTAAATCCCCCAGGGAATCCACTTCAAAATCCTCCTCGTAACATGCAAAGCCCTCAATAACCAGGCCCCACCCTACCTGTCTGAGCTCCTCCATCATCACACTCGCACACTTCGCTCTGCCGATGCCAACCTCCCAGTTCAGTGTTGCAGCTGTATACCATGAACCATTGGGGGTTTATCAATTATATTTATTGAGCCATACACCATATTGTTATGTCACCGATCATTTCAATTTACATAAATGAGTTTTAAATTATAAATTCACAGAAATAAAACAGATAATGGAGAGGACAGGATTGCATTCTGTAATTAGATGTAAAAAATAGTCAAAAACTCAAATGTTTTTTTTGAAAGCAGAGGACAAAATAAATCTAAGTATAGATGTATGGAAGCAGAACTTGAAACAGTGACTCCCTGCTTTTATCTTCCCCCTTTGTCGCACTTATCTTCCTCTTTTCCCCTGTCCTCTACCGTTGCCTCACTTATTGACTCATAATTGAAAGGAAACACTGGAAACATCATTGTTCTTTTTCATGACATAAGCAGTAGTTTTATGGCTGTTATGATGCAATAGTAGAGGAATTGTTCATAAAGGATCTGGTTCTAGTGAAATATTAATTATGTCTGAGATGTTGAAGATACTGGACCATAAAGATGCAACCTTGGTGCATAATGTAAAGCTATGAAAAACAGTTGCCTCTTAGAAATAAAATGTATTACAGGTGTGTGATGCGTTTGGATATATGCTGTGTATTTTGACTTTTGACACCATGGATACTGAGCCACTCCGTGTTCAGAAGGTTTCATTTTAAAAGGATGGGATGAACGTGACTAACTATAGTCCACTTCTGTGACACAGCCTGCCCAAAGACTTGAGGGCTGCAGAGAGTGTTGACCTTTTAAATTTTGTATTTATTATTATTTTATTGACTTAATGAATTATTTTAACGTATTCATTTACTTATTTATTAACTAATTTTAAACAGTTTTCTATTTTGAGTTTTTATCCTGCTTCTGGTGATAGTGTTTCCTCAGTTCCCATTTTAATTTTAATCTTTACCATTACAGTCTTTGCTTTATGTGTACGTGTATGTGTGTGTGTATGAAAAGTGCTATTTAAATAAAGTTGAATTGACTGAATGAATGAATGAATGAATGTGGGTTTTTTTGTGATGGGTAGGGAGAGCAATATTATCTTAAGACTGAAGTAGAATTTAATTTGTTACCATGTACGTGTTAAGTTATGCATGATAGGATTATAGCTGTAAATTGATTTAGATTTAAACTGAGGTATCTCATACCATGTTACTACATTGGTTTATCTACAGTAGGGGAGTATGGGCACAACTTAACAGGGGCAGGGTAAATTTTACCATGGACTTTTGATGTGGTTACATAGGGTCGATCCTTTTGTGCTTCTGGCCAGTTGACCACAGTGACCTGCAAATTTCCACAGAGATTGGATGTGTTTCAGTGGAGTTCAGTGAGTGTGAGAGACAGTGTTTTCATTCATTCATTCATTCATTTTCCATAACCACTTATCCTATTGGGCATCGTGTGGGTGGGGGGGGCTGGGGCCTATATCAGCTGCCCGATGTCAGCTGATATAGGCCCAATGTCAGCGAGAGGCGGGGTACACCCTGGTGTTACAACTAATCCTCCTATAGCTCATTTTCTCTATTTTTGCACTTCAAACTCATGTTCAATTTGAAATAATGTCCTTAATTAAATGAGATATACTTTGTATTTTAATATGTCAGACGCAGAGTTTCACAGTCTTGTCAATATTCATTTATTCAAAACTCGTTTTTTGACATGTGGATCTAGGTTACCCATTCAGTGTACATCTATCGGTCAAACCATTGAATATTGATGATAGACTAACTTCGTCCTTTTCAGCCCTCTAAATAGACTGAGAGCAGTGACTTGGCATTTTTTGGGCATATGTGAACACTCCAAAAGAACTCAGACCCCTCTGAAGCAAACCATACTCAGACCACCTGAGTGAGATGGCCTGAGTATGGTTTGCTTCAAGTCTGCGGTGCGGTTCACTCAACCTGTGCACTGTGAACACAGAGTGCTCCAGGTTGGCTTTGCTCTTTGCTGATGTATTTAGCCTTTTAGATCACATGCTATTGCACTGGGACGCTTGAAAAACCAGACGAAACCACGTCGACCTGAAACAATTGCAAGGACGCAGGGTGAGGAGTAGTTTGGTCCACAATCTGCACGTCTCCAGATGTGGAATGTAGAATACATCAACTCCAATTTTAAGTTCATATGAAAGCAAGCACTGCAGTGCCACGTCAAAGTAAAACCAGAACTACATCAATATATATTATATATACGCTATAGTGTGAACAAAAAGAGGACTGAGAGGTCCCATCAGAGATGAAGCTGACTAGAAAGAGAACTGAATCCTCTTTCGAATGAACTGACAACGTGAACACAAAAGAACTGAGTCTCTCTTCACTTGGTCCACTTTTTGGTGCACTATAAAAAGACTAAGTTCAGTTTGTTTTGAAAGTACTATATGTGAAAACACCCTAACAGATGCATGGATGCCTGTACAAATACCTATCCTTCCCCTGCTGTAGATGGAGACCTGTGGTATATAGATAGGGTTGTATGACTTAATTGTGTTAAACAGACTTTTCCAGCAAGTGTTGCAGCGAACCCTCTGCCTTTCACTTTCACCACTTCTTGGTGCAATTGTAGAAGAAAGGTAAGGTCTAGAAAAAAATCAATAACTGTTTATTTGTGGCAGAGATGTGCATGTCGCTAGAATAATAAAAAAAAAAAAATCCTTCCCAAACAGTTTTAACCTCCTGAGACCCGAACTTTTGTTTGGTATGCGTTTTTAATTTCTCCTAGCTATTTGGGATCAGTAGGACCTGATTAGTATAAAAACTAAATATTGTCAACGATAATTAAGTCCCAATATCCTCAAACGAGATGATAATAAAGTCCCAATGTCTTCAAACCAGTGCTTCCTAATAAACAGCATCTTAGCTTGTTAAGTTGCTAAAATTGTTCAAATTTGTTGCCGTATCAAACCACAAGCATTTAGCATCAACAAAAAAGTTCCAACCATAAAATGTGATCAGGTTTTGGACCTTGTCCACTTTTGTGTCGGGATCAGCTGCAGATTGACTTGGCAGAGATGGCTGCCATCTTGTTTTTACATGGATTAGTGTATTGTGCTCTTACTATCACTAGATGGCACAAAAAAGTGTCCATGAAAGAGGACAACAGGTTTTAGATAAGTAGAATGAAGTATAAGGTCAAGTAAACCCAAAATGTGATGTCCTCATATGAGGACACAGGGTCTCAGGAGGTTAATAACATTCAGCCCAAACTACAATGTATCAGGTTGTAACCCAATCTCCCCTATTTGACAAGAAAAAGACTTTAGCCTACATACTTCCATCAAAAAATGTCTCCAGTCTGAATTATAATAAAGAGTTTAACCAATTTCCTCAAATGTCCTTGTTACAGATCAGAACAATAGGCTGTATACTGTCAAAACATAATACTATTTTCTGAGAGAGTTATCATACCGTGAAACTGTCATAAAGTTGCAGCCCTACTTTCACTTTAATACCCTGACCTCTTTGACATGTGACCCCTTAAAATGCAGTAATGTCTGTGCTGGTTCCATATCACAGGTGATGCCATTATTTTTGGCATAATTATGATTAACCCAACCAAAGAGGGATTTTGCCTTTTTATAGTGTTTAATTTGAATATTTTATAGTGGCCTGAAGAGGTGACAGATTCCATATTTCACAAGACATAATAAAAAGAAGTAATACCATCTCATACAGCGGAAACGCCCGCCTTATATGCGTATCTTGCACACACATGGAGCAGGCATGACGCAAAGAGTGTAGAAGCCTTGCCCACTCGACTGTTAAAGTAGGCTACAACTCGTCCGTAACACAGAAAGGAAGTAACTTGTACTCTCTAGGAAGTAGACTACGCAACATACTTGTCAAGTCTTGTGCTCGGTGTTCAGTTTGGTGCCCTTTGCGTTTAGAGGAACGTTGTGAGCGGATCAAAAGTTAACCTTCTCTCTGAAGGACATGATACTGTTATATGTGACCGTTTCCTGCCTCTTGCTTGGTGAGTATACATCATTTATAATCACGGAAGAAATGCTACGATGCAGGTTTAACCTATATATAACTTTACAGTTTTACTTTAGTCTCGGCTCCACATAGTCTTACCTGTGCGCTCTGTGCAGCTGCAAATATGCCAGTTGTATGCCAACTGTGCCACTTGCGTTAAAAGCCACTGTGTAAAATATGTTCCCAGTATGTTCTGTGAATATATGTGATTGTATACATGTAAGTTGTACCGAATTAACGTCCAGCAACAGGCCAGCACCGCACCCCTCCATTTTTGTAGTACCCAGCTTGGAATTTCCAATGTATTTAGTGCAAATGCGCATTTGTCTTTGGTCCCACGCAAACGTACATAACATACTCAGCTACTCCCCACAACCACCCAAAAAAAATAAAATAAATAAATAAAAAAAAATCAATGATTGCATTTAGATATTAATTTAATTAAAGTAAATTAATTCAGTAGAATTGAATAAAAAACACATGTACTGATTCTGAGCACCCATCTTGTTTTATTGGCTTTATATTCATTTTTTAATTTAAATTGTATTCATTTGTATAATTCTTGACACATTTGACCATTTAATTATTTATTTTGGATGTTCTTAAGTGATTTAAAGGTAAACAGATTTTTGGTCATTACTCCGAGTTGTATCATTTTCGCATCTTTTTTTTGTTTTGTTATTGGTTTGAAAGGCTCGGTACATGACATACATATATTATTTTCCATGCATACAAGAATACAAGGCAAGTATAATATGGAGGTGGACTCCAGTACATAAAGCAAAATTATCAATAAAGCATAGAAGGAAAGAGAAGAAGAGCAAGCAGGCTTATCTTCCATTTTTATAGGAGTCCATAAACTGTCCCAAGGAGACACTCCTTTCTCCTGATCGCCATTTTTCCTACTGAGCATACATTCATATGATGCCATTTCCACCACTGCATTAACCCCTTCTTTCAGTTCCAGGGACTTATATTGTCTTTCAGTGTCTGTATCATTTTTTAAAATGTGGCCTCATTTGTTCTGATTTTGTGATACTTCAAAAATGACTCATGTGACCTTACAGCAGATATTGATTCAATAGTGCCCTCAAACATGTTGGTTTACGCCTGCAGCTATTATTTAAATGGCCCCAAAACTTGCAGTACGTGGTGACATGGGATGGGAGACATGTGAAATGCAGCACAATGGTGACATGTTGCAACTGTGGGATAAATTAATCAACATGCCTGATAACAGACTTACCAAACAAATTTTATATTATGATTTTTCAAATAATTATTCTTTGTATTCTATGTAAGATAAATTACCCACTTGCCTTACATTCACCTACCTACATAGTAATTAAGTTTTTTTTTGTTTGTTCTCCTGGTATCAAACAAATTTTATATTATAATTTTTCAAATAATTATTCTTGAGTCAGGTGCATGTCACTTTGAAAAATGAATTACCTACTTACCTTACATTCACCCATCTACATAGTAATTCACAGGTTTTTTTTTTCTCTGTGGTATCGAATGTACTTGAGATGCTTACAGTATGTTTTCCACGTGTCCTCAGATGTTTAGTATCTGACTTATTTTTTGATATCTCCTCCCGTCTATCTCTTTTTACTCTCTCTCTCATTGAAGGTTCATCTGCTGGTCTCAAGCATGAAACGGAGTGCTATGGCAAAAATTTTGCATTACCATTTTCTTATACACCACCTGTTTTCCGTGGTCCATTGTACTTCACTCCAAATGGGGGATCCAGGAGGCTAATGATGGATAATGGGGAGGTGAGCAGCTTTTGGCACTGTCATTTAAACTATAACCAATATTGCTCCGACATCCATGCACTGCAACATCTAAAATATGACAAAAGAGCAAACCAAGTTTTGAATGAACAGAATCTATTCTCTGTCCTGAATAATGTATTTGTGATGTCCTCTGAATCAGGCAAAGGACCCACGCCTTAAAGTTTCCACTATTTCAGCTAAATTAACAGATTTGACAGAAAAAGATGCCGGAATATTCTCCATCTCATTTGATGATGATAAACTTCACGATGTCATCAAACTGGAAATTTTGGGTGAGAATGTTACCTTATACTGTGTTTCAAAGACTCTATTCCATCAGAAAACGTTTTTGGGAATAGATTTTTCTATGAAGTGTGCAGTAAGTCCATCCTGTTTTTTTTCCTGAATGTGTTTTTTCAGATTGTGCTGCAGATGAGACGAGGACTTACGGGGAAAGGTTCTCCTATGATATTCCTAGAGAGGCTGCATTTTTGGAGTTCACTCCCCTTGACAGTGAGGACCGGCCAAAGGTCCTGTGGAACCGCACCGACCCTCAGACCAATAAGGGAGGCAGAGGACAGGTGAAGCGTAATGTGTGGGAGATTATGAACGTAAATCAGGGAGACATGGGCCACTACAACTTCAGAAGAAAAGACAACACTTTGCTGTCGAGGATAAAGCTCACAGTACAAGGTGATTTTCGGTAGTTAATAAAAGGTGCATCTGAGCTTTTAGACTGCTGCGAATCTAATGACATGTTCTTATACAATATACTCTTTATCACACACAGAGGAACATAGACACTATGATGCAAAGGACGACAAGCAGCTCTTCATCAAATATCCTTCAGGCGATGTCCCGTGGACTGTGAGTTTTATACCTAAAGGGGAAATGAAAGGATACACATTGGTAAATGCAGGCCATGTGGTTGTAGACGATGACTGGAACACCCCGCTTTGGAATTTTCAAGGGAGGATTGAGGTGGTGCATTATGGCATAGAGATTGATCCTGTGAAAATCAAAGACTCTGGCACCTATGAGTTCAGAGACCCGCAAGGTCACCTGGCCCAGACTGCGGATGTGGTGGTAAACATTGGTGAGCAACAGCACTTTATTTTTGGAAAAATGTATGAACAAACTGTGACTGATCACGATTCTAATTAACAATAACCCCCCCCCCCCCTCCCCCTTCTTCTGCTCTTACAGAACTAGTTCCTGCCATGGTTTATGTTATTGCTGTCGGGGTTTTATTTGCGGTGATTGGTTTCTGTTGCTGTGTGAAGAAATGCTGGTCAAAAAGAAGCTCTTCTAAAAAGGCCAAATCTACTCGTCAGGCTGCAGCCACACTTGCTGGGTATTACCAAGTAAGTGCTTCCTCAAATAGACATTCAACTGTTTTTAACACGTGTTGCTATTTTTACTTCAATATCATTTCTCCAATTACAGGATTCAAATCAGTCTGGAGGCCAAATTTACTCTGCTGCGCCTGATCCCTCTCATCAGCCATTGAATTCTCTTGTTTCCAGAGAACCTACATCTACCTCACCTGAGCCATCGGTAGGTGTTATACAAAGGATTTCAAACGAGGATGAGATACTAACCACAGAGAATATTGGGTGGACTATGTTGCTGCATAATGCAGCCAGCTGGTTGTCTGTCAGCAAAGCCAAACATCATGAGATCATTACCTCCAACACTAAAGCTCACTGAGTCAGTGGAGTGCTGGACTAAAAGAAAAGGCCTTGTGTATGTAACGCCATTAAGATGTTTTTTTTTTTGTCTTAAAAATTAACCAGTTAGTTACACGTTGAGTGGGCTTTGGGGGCTTATCAAAGCAAAATTAAACTAAACTGATATCCCTAATTAAATGTGACTCACACTTTCGGACATCATTATCTCCATCATGTCCATAAATGTCCCTGATTCAGCTCGGGACTCATAGTAAAAACACACTCCTTCTAACACCAAAACTCATCATACATTATACTTCCTGTGTACATCCCCCAAAGTAATATGTTCTCCTTTTTTCTGACTTGCATGTATTTGTTTTACCTTACAGGTGTACACCCCAGTGAATATCCATGTGAGCTCCCCTCAGCCCGAGGTACACACACAAACATACAGAACTCCCTGTAAATGCATTAAATGTTGATTGTTGTCTTAACAAACAGCAAGAGAGTCCTCGTTCTCACAGTGATTTTTGGCCCTTCAAAGGCAGACTGTTTTCTGATATTGAACTTACCGACACTGTTTGATTAACACATACATTTGCTTTTCATTTATTTATTTATTTATCTCTCTCCAGGTTGCACCTCTAGAAGGGCAGGGAGATGATCCAGCTCCATCACTTGGCTCTGATTGTCTCTCATCGGACCCTGAGCCGAGGTTTGAACTGAAAGGACTGCCCTCTGCTGCCCCCCTCAGTTCAGATGCAACTTTAAGTGATGTTTACACCTCAGATAAACTCAGCTCTCTGTAAGGAGCCCACAGAAAATTCAAACGATGTGGTGTTGTATTTAGCTTTGTACCGCGTGATTAGCAGGAACACAGCCATTTCAGCCCTTGATTGTACGTCTTGTGTATACGGACACGGAAAATTAAGTTCTTATAAACCTGCAAAGGTGCACAAAATAAGTACTATATAGAGGAAGAAAATATCATTCACACTATATTGACACGTGACCAGACCTATTGCAGGTTAAAATGTGGGATGTCCTCTTTCTTTTAATATAAATACAAACACCAATGTGGTGTGATTAAAGAAGTCTGAGGCCAGTACTCCAGTAACTCTTGATAACCCACAGCAGCAGAGGGTAGGAGTAATACAGAGACATAAATCAATTTTAGATCAATTCCTACAAATGATTAAGGTATTTTTTTATCAGTTAAGGAAGAACAAAGTTCACAGGAGCTCTGTAGCTTTTGCAGAGTTAACTGTCATGATCAGGATTTCTGTTTTATATGGAATATAAATGTGTGCTGTAAATTCAGGTTTTGTATTGAATGCATAACTCTGCCTTTTTCTTGCTGCCAAGGGTATCATAGATAGGAGAGATGATGATGATGTTTCTAGAAAACACTCATGGAGATCAAATCATTCCACTCAGCAATTTAAGCTACTGTTACCAGCTTTACTTGTATAGTATTTTTATATGGTTGTTTCAGAGTGATATCATGTGCCTTCAGCCTCTTATATCAGAGTGTCTGTGTGTTTTTTTATCATTTCATTCTAAGAAATTATATGTGATATTTTTTTATTTTTTTATGCTCTGTACAGATTACAATAAAAATGAAATTGTAGTAAAACTAGAATTACCGCCTCATGGTTATCTGCCTCCGCCAACAGGTCAAGTTCCAGTTAACATCCATGTCTGTTCAGACTCATATGTAGCCATGACAGTAGTCAATGCTTCCAGTATGGATGTTGCTGCAAAGGTGCTATAAATTCTAAAAGGTGGATGTTTCACATAATCCTCAACCTGACAGAATGGAAGATCAATGCAATCACTGCAGTTTTAAGGTCGACACCCAAGATTATTGTCACCAACTCAGATCAAATGTCTCCCCCTCTGTTCCTGAGTTATGTTGTAATATGAACAGAAAGGTGTTTTTGCCAAACATTACTACGTCACAGTGAAGTTCACCTTTGGCCTTTTGGATCTAAAATGTCCTCACTTGATCATTTTATCCTATTAGACATTTATGTGAAATGTCATAATTAGCATATGGATTTTTGAGTTATAGCCAGAAACGTGTTTTGTGAGGTCACAGTGACCTTGACCTTTGACAACCAAAATCTAATTATTAAATCCTTGATGTAAAGTGGACATTTGTGCCAATTTGAAAAGAAATCCCTCAAAACCTTTCTGAGAAATTAAGTTCTCAAGAATGAGATGAACTCAAGGTTGTAGTGACATATGAAAATCAAACTCTAATCAGTTCATCAAGTGGACGTTTGTGCTAAATTTGAGGAAATTTCCTCAAGGTTATCTTTAAATATCCCGATGTGGTCTCACATTATTTTACCTGTTCTTGCACTGGCGTGATGGTTTTGTTAAACAAAGAGGCTGTGTTGGCTCCGATATTTTCTGTTGACCGTTATCTCATTTTACTTAAGTTCATCAGGTGTTTGTCTAAGAAATGATCATAAAAATGCAACGTTGGACTTCGACATGAATTTCTTTCAATGAGTCGCAGTTACGAGCTAGACTCCGCCTCTCAGTGGCTTTTGTATTGATAGTGGTGGCTACAGTGACCATGGACTTAAATCTATGACCACCACAATCGAATCATGCATTGTTGAGCTCAAGTGGATGTTTGTGCCATATTTGAAAAATAAAAAATCCCTCATGGCATTCTTAAGATGTCAGCTTCACGAGAAGGGGACAAATGCAAGGTCACAGTTTCCTTGACCTTTAATCACCAAAATTGAATTTATTCATCAAGTCAATGTCAGTGCCAAATTTGAAAAAATTCCCTCAAGGTGTTTTTGAGATATTGCACTCACAAGAATTAGACAGACAAGGTCACACTGACCTTGAACTTTGATTTATGACCACTAATATATATCCTTAATTGTTTAGACCAAGTGAATATTTATACCAAATGTGAAGAAATCCCCCCAAGGCTTTCTTTCAGCATGAAATTGACATCATATACATTTGCTTATCTGCAGTATTTTCTTTTTAAAAATGCAACCATACGCAGAATTTCACCTGCACATGTACCTATTCTTCCTCTACTGCACAATAATAATTGTGTAACACTGTATAGGCTACTGTGAAACCATGATATTTTCGTAGATGGTTATTAAACCATGAAAATCTCAAACCATTGCAGCCTCACTTTTATTTAAATACCACCAGGCTAACTATATTTACAGTGGTTATGTATACCATAGACTTATGTTACTGACCTTTTTGACATGTGACCCCTGTAAATGAAGGAATGTCTCTGCTGGTCCCTACATTTATTTTGGCATGATTATGAGCAGTCCAACCAAAGAGTGATTTTGTCTTTTTAGAGTGTTTAAATCTCAGAATTTTAGTTGCATGAAGAGGTGAAATTCCAAAAGAAAGAAAAAAATAATCAAGAAACATCTAATGCATTTAATCGCGGTGGTCTGTGTTGGGAGTTACCGCCTGATATGCGCATTTTGCGCACACATGGCGCAGCTATGACGCAAACAGAGTGAGGGAAGCCTCGCCCAGTCCAGTGTTTTGTCCATGGATGAAACACAGCTCGACCGTAACATATAAAATGAAAATGAACACTGCAGTAAGTGGACAACATATTGCCTGTCGGCTTTTCAGATCTGTTCAGTTTTGTGCTCTCTATGTTTAGAGAAACGTTAACCTGATACTGTTGGTAAAAAAAACGTCTCTTCTCTCTGCAGGACATGCTATTGTTGCACACCACTGTTTTGTGCATCTTGTATGGTGAGTTTAAATCACACAGCCTCACAGAGGAAATGCCACCATGCAGGTTCAACACATCTGACATTTCACTTAACGGTTTTTTCTGTCTTTAATTAGCGAAGTCTCGGATCCACACAGTCTATATGTGGGCTCTGCACAGCTGCAAACATGCCAACTATGTGACCTATGTCAACTGCGTTTAAAGCAACTATAAATGTATAAAGTTATATAGCTGGGCTACTGAATACATGTTTGTTATAAGATCAAATCAAACAAGAAAAAAAAACAGCCATCACCGCCCTGCTCCTTCCGATTTTATAGTATTTGGCTCAACTTTGTTATATTAGTAGTAATTTCATTGTATTTATTTTTTGCTATCAATATGTAAATGTACATAGTCTTTAGTGCCAAGCAAACCTACATAACATAGGCCTACTACTCATCTATCCTCACCGATTATGCTGGAAACTTCATTTAAAAGGAAGAGAAAGTGTCTGACATTGATTTAATTGAATAAATAAAATAAAATATTTTCTTTTTTTTTTACAGATTCTGAGCCACTTGGCACTGAATTAATTTATTTAAATTGTATACTTATCGACACATTTGATCTTTTTATGGATTAACTTAATTAGTTTTAGTTTTTATTTCGGATGTTCTGAAGTGATTTAAAGGTGACTAGATTTTTGGTCACTAATTTGACAATTCAGGGATATTGAGGCTGTATCATTTTTGTAATTCTTTTTTAAATGTGGCTTCATTTGTTCTGATTTTGTGAAGCTTCAGAAATGACTCATGTGACCTTACAACAGATGTTGATTCAATAGTGCCCTCAAACATGTTGGTTTACGCCTGCAGCTATTATTTAAATGGCCCCAAAACTTGCAGTACGTGGTGACATGGGATGGGAGACATGTGAAATGCAGCACAATGGTGACATGTTGCAACTGTGGGATAAATTAATCAACATGCCTGATAACAGACTTACCAAACAAATTTTATATTATGATTTTTCAAATAATTATTCTTTGTATTCTATGTAAGATAAATTACCCACTTGCCTTACATTCACCTACCTACATAGTAATTAAGTTTTTTTTTGTTTGTTCTCCTGGTATCAAATGTGTTCAAATGTTTTCCACGTGTCCTCAGATGTTTAGTATCTGACTTATCTTAATATTCCCTCCCATCTATCTTTTTTTTTTAACTATTTCTCTCATTGAAGGTTCATCTGCTGGTCTCAAGCATGAAACGGTGTGCTATGGCAAAAATTATGAAATACCATTTTCTTATGCACCACCTCTTTTCCATGGTCCATTGTACTTCACTCCAAATGGGGGATCCAGGAGGTTAATGATGGATAATGGGGAGGTGAGCAGTTTTTGGCGCTGTCATTTAAACTATAACCAATATCACTATGATATCATGCATTGCAGGATCTGGAATATGATAAAAGTCAGAGCAAACCAAGTTTTGAATGAACAGAATCTATTCTCTGTCCTGAGTAAATGAATCTGTGATGTCCTCCCAATCAGGCAAAGGATCCACGCTTTAAAGTTTCATTTATCTCAGCTGTATTCAAAGATTTGACAGAAAGAGATGATGGATTTTTTTCCGTCTCAGATGATAATGGCATGTTTCACGATGTCATCAAACTGGAAATTTTGGGTGAGAATATTACATTACACTGTATATTTAAAGACTCTATTCCATCAGAAAACCTTTTTGGGAATAGATTTTTCTATGAAGTGTGCAATTAGTCCATCCTGTCTTTTTTCCTGTATGTGTTTTTTCAGATTGTGCTGAAAAGGAAACAAGGTATTACGGGGAAAGGTTCTCCTATCGTATTCCTAGAGAGGCTGCATTTTTGGAGTTTACTCCCCTTGTTGGTGAGGACCAGCCAAAGGTCCTGTGGAACCACACCAACCGTTACACCAATAGGGGAGGCAGGGGACAGGTGAAGTATAATGTGTGGCAGATTATGAACGTAAATCAGGGAGACATGGGCCACTACAACTTCAGAAGAAAAGACAACACTTTGCTGTCGAGGATAAAGCTCACAGTACAAGGTGATGTTCTGTAGATTAATAAAGTTGCATCTGAGCTTTTACACTGCTGCGTATCTGATGACATGCTCTTATACAATATACTCTTTATCACACACAGAGGGATTTAGACAGTATGATACAAAGGTGGACAAGCGGCTCCTCATCGAAAATCCTCTAGGTGATGTGCCGATGACTGTGACTTTTACACCTGAGGGGGAAATGAAACACTACACATTGATGAAAGCAGGCCTTCTGGTTGAAGATGAGATGGACTCTATGCCTTGGACTTTTACACGGAGGATTTTGGTTGTGCAAGATGGCATAGAGATTGATCCTGTGGAAAGCACAGACTCTGGGACCTTTGAGTTCAGAGACCCGCAAGGTCACCTGGCCCTGACTGCGCAGGTGGTGGTAAAACGTGGTGAGCAGCAGCACTTTATTTTTGGAAAAATGTATGAACAAACTGTGACTGATCACGATTCTAATTAACATATCCCCCTTCCCCCTTCTTCAGTTGTTATATCTCCAGCTCCTGCCGTTGGTTATGGTACTTCTATTTTTGGGATTTTGTTTGCGGGGATTATCTGCCGTTGCTGTGTGAAAAGCTGCTCTAAAGAGAGCTCTTCTAAAAGGAACAAGTCTGCTCCTCAGACTGCAGGTGCACATGCACGGGCACCTGCACCTGCACCTGCACCTGCTGTCTATAACCATGTAAGTGCTTCCTTAAATAGACATTCAACTATTTATAACACATGTTGCTATTTTTATTTCAATATCCTCCTTCCAATTGCAGGATTCGGATCGATCTGGAGGCCCAATTTACTCTGCTGCACCTGGTTCAGGTTACTCTCATCAGCCATTGAATTCTGGAGGACCAACATCTATCTTAACTGAGCCAATGGTGGGTGTTATACAGAGGTTTTCAAACAAGGGAGAGATACTAACTATCAGTCAGTTAACAGCTGAGAATAATTTTAACTGGTTATACATGTTGGTCTGTAGGTTAACTTTAATTTTTGTCCTGTGGCCACTCGCGGTATTGTTGGAAAAAAAAATCCCCTGTGACCCAAATACCATTTTCCTTATAGACCACCATTGTAAAAGGTCACGTCTCTAGAAAAAGCAACTTAAAAATCTGAGACATCATCACACTGTAAAGTCTATGACCTGAGTGGGAACTCATGGACGGGGCCAGCGGGAGAAACACTACTGTGCATATTCAGATGGCTGCATGCCGTGGAGGTAAAATCGAAAGCTATAGAACTTTTTTTGATGCGTGGGCAAAGTGAGCAATTCTATTGGAATGAACAGGCACCACCACCATTTGGCCTGGTGTCTATTATTAAAGTCTATGGGTGCGCACTGCAGGGTGGCCAAGGCTAGCTAACCATTGGAGACAATGGTGGAGACTGGAGGGTGGGCAAACAGGACTTGGCTATAGCTAATTCACATTGTGTATACAAATATGTACACAAATGTAAATGTATACAAATAGAGGATCAAAAAACAAGCTTTAAGTTGTAACAGACAGCATAATGCATTGAATCCATGCTAACAATCTACTTCCTGTTTACCTTCTCAAAGCATTATGAGCTCCTGCAGTATGTTCTCCTGTTTTGACTTGCATGCATTTGTTTTACCTTACAGGTACACAACCCATTGCAAATCCATGTGAGCTCCCCTCAGCCTGAGGTACACACACAAACATACAGAGTTCCCTTTGAATGCATTCAATTTTGGTTATTATCTTAACAAACAGCAAGAGTCCCCATTCTCAGACTGATTTGTGGCCCTTCAAAGGCAGACTGTTTTCTTACATTGACCTTATCAACACTGTTTGATTAACACATACATGTAGTCTTTATTTATCTATCTATCTTTTTCACTTCTCTCTCCAGGTTGACCCTCTAGGAGGGCAGACAGACGATCCAGCTCTTTCACTCGGCTTTGATTGTCTCTCGTCGGACCCTGAGCCAAAGTTTGAGCTGAAACTGCCCTCTGCTCCCCCCCTCAGTTCAGATGCAACTTTCAGTGATGTTTACACCTCAGATAAACTCAACTTTCTGTAAGTGCACAGAAAGTTCGAGAAATGCAGAGTTGCATTGAGCATTCTACCTCTACTGACAGCCATTTCAGTCTTTGATTGAAATGTGTGGTATGCACACATAAAAAGTCTAAGATGATTCCTGAGTACTTGACAATGTCAACCTCACTGATTACCTCTTTTTTTTTTAAATTTTTACCTTGAATCTGCACTGTGTATCTCATAGCAGCAGAGGGTAGGAGTAATACAGAGACATAAATCAATTTAGGTTGAGTTTTGCATATGATGAAGGTATTTTTTCTCAGGTAAGGAAGAAGAAAGCTCACTCAGAGCTCCTTAGCTACTGTAGCTACTGTTAATTGTCATGATCAGGATTTCTGTGTAATATAAATGTGTGATACACATTCAGGTAATATTAAATGTATCATGTACACTGAGCCTTTCTCCTGTTGCTAAGGTTACCATAGGTAGGAGAGATGATGTCACAATGAGGTCTAAAAGCTAGTCTTTGTAGCAGATTTTAGAAATTAAGGATTCAAACTGACTCCAACACTCATGGAGATCAAACCACTCCACTCTGCAATTTAAGCCACTGTTACCAGATTTACTTTTACAGTATTTTTATATGGTTATTTCAGGCTGATACTATGTGCCTCCAGCTTCTTACCTGAAAGTCTCTTTGTAGTTTTTATCATTACATTGTGAGAAATTATATATGATGTTTCTATTTTCTTTTATTCTGTAATAATGTAAGTTCTACATCTGGAATCTTTTTTTTTTAAATTGTCTTTTGTGTCTTATTAGATTTTTACTTATAATATCCACTTTTGGGATCTTGCAGGGTCCCTAATTTAACACTAAGTTTGACTAAAACATTTAGCTAAAGGTACATACGTGTACTTTTACTCAAGCAGAATTTGACTGCATGGATGTTTACTTTAATGAAGTATTTCTGCATTGTGGTATTGCTGCATTTACTTGAGAAGAAGATCTGTATATGAATTATGAAAGGCATCTCTAGTAGTGTGAACGTATAGTTAGCACAGAAGATATTATGATTATATCCTGTATATGTCCAGGTTTATTAGGCCTACTTACTCACCTCACGTACTTGCAAAATGATTAGACATTTTAATGTACTTTAGTCAAAGAAACTTAATCATGCTAGAATATAAAATGTATAGATGCATGTTTAAATAATGGAAGTGTCCTACATTTGGAAACTGTTACACACTATCTTTTGGTGCATATTTGTAGATAAGCTCTGCTTGTGGCTTCAAGAAACTGCCCCAATCATTACACCAAGAAATCTATGAGTAATTGTTCTATTAGTTACAAATATTTGTCTGCATTATATGTAAAGATATGTAACTGTGTGTTGACTTTGAAAAGTTTTTTTCTCCTCGTTTTTTGAAAGCTAAATAATTTGTCTCACTGGCTGTAATTTTGGTTATCCACGTATAGTATACTTCCACTGAATCTGCTTATAGATTGGTGTGTCACACCCCTGCAGCAAGACACTTTTTAATTGTAGTATAACTGTTGGGGATCCTGAGTGAAATAAAGGCCTGTTATGGCATTTTGACCCACACTGTTGGCTTTGTTACTGAAGTTCACCTGTAGTTACATGAAAGTTAAGTTGGGTGTTACAATATTCAATTCTCAAAATCACAGAACACATATGCTTTGAATGTATATAACGTTTTGAATAAACCACAAATATTGCTGAAGCACATATGAGCAATTGAAGTCAAAGGGTTTATAAATTAATTAATTCGTCATTGACACCAGACACAAATGAGGATGACAGAGTAAGTCATGCCTCCATGTGTTTTCCACTCACCAGGGATAGTGTTAAATGAGTGACTTAACGCTGTTCTACATTATTTCACTATATTCTTTAGGCTAAAGTTTTAACTGTCACCTTTTTGATGTTTCCTGTTGTCCTTAAGATAACGTCATTTCCTGCATAAAATGGTGCATTAAAAAACTCCAGAATGTGGGAAATTAATTGTTTGAGGCTCATATTTTCTTGAGGGAGCACCTCAGAACTCCCACTGAATATGTGCCCCCCCCAATGTTGAAATAAACCCTACGCCCTTGATGTAGCCTACTGCAGCAGCCTTCAGCTTAAGCTAGCTATCCATCACTTGTAACTGTCTGTCACCAGCATCACTTTGCGCTTAATCACACTGACAGTGAGTATTCACGTATCTTGTGTGCCTTAAATCTATATTTATGTTTGTTTCACCACTCGCTACACAATAGTTTGCCTACATTTTCTTATTTATCTCCTTATGTGATTACTATATAAGCCTTTCTTAGTGCTACATGGGGCGCAGCTTGATGACGTCATGTAGACCCTCGAAATTTTTTTAGATGGAAATGTCAACGCTAAATGGCCCCTCAAATAATCTAACTATCTCCATATAATTCACATTTTACCGACTGTTGAGCTCTTTACCATAGTATGAAGCTTTATTAGTGGTTAATAGAGCTCACGGGCGGCCTGACAAGATTTATCTCCGATAGTACATAAACGCATCATGTCAACACCCATAGCAACGCCCTTCAGGGTTGGTCAAGACCAAATCCAATAACGGTTCAGTACGGAACATGTCCACTGCACTGCCCCTGCCTTAATGTTGTGACTACATTGAGATGCTTTGGGTTAGTTAAGTCTCGAAAACAATAAACTGGTCGGCGACGGTTTACACTAGACTGGGGTTTCGTGTTTTGAATCACGGAAGATGATGTTTGTGTGGTTGTTGCTGGGTGCCTTTGTTTGTATGGGTAAGTGTAAACATTATTAGTCCTACTTTAGCAAGACTGCTAAATGCTAAAATGCTGCTTTACACTCTTACTTAACTACATTTCAAAGGAGATAATCGTACCTTTTACTTAAGTATATTTATTTGACAGCTACAGTCTCTTTTTGCTTTAATTTTATACACTAAATTGCATTATTGTAGATTAAATGTGCTGTGAACAAATAATGTGCTAACATTAATAACGTATTTCTAACTTGGCCTGCAATACTAATAGGTTCATTATGTTTTGTGTCTTACAAAATTTATATTTATATACGGTTTTTTTTAAGTATGTTGCACAATTTAAAAAAAAAAAAGAAAAAAAGTGCACTCAAGTTATAATATCCACTTTTTATCGTAGGTAGTCAATGCTTTAACGTTAAGTTTAGCTTAAAACATTTAGTCAGAAGTACCTCTTGTTAGATTTATATAAGTAAAAGATTTGAATATGATTGGCATTTGTAGAAGTGTAAACGTAGAGTCACTACATATAATATTATGGTTATATACTGTATATGTCCAGGTTTATTAGGATTAAATTATTTGATGTTTTAATATTTGTTTCCGTCAGACACAAATAAATAAAATCATGAAAAAATATGTAGATGCATGTTAAGATAATGTGGAAAAAATAATGCAAACAAAGGTGGTGGTGGGTGTCTGGTAAATCAATAATGTTTCTGTTGGACTGTCTCTCACAAGGCCAATCACAGGTCATTTATCAGCAATATGGGAGCATTTACAACCTTTGGATGCTCAGAAAGACTCACTTCATCGAGTTCAACCCCAAAAACAGCTCAGATGTGAGGACCTTGTGGAAATCAGGAGACCCTGAAATCAGCGAGGACAAGAAGTATATAAGGACGTACATCTACTATATGATGAAGAATTTAACTCAGAGAGACAGTGGTCACTACATCCTGAGAGACAAAGATATGAGAGAATTGACCACTCATACCCTTGAGGTAGAAGGTGAATATCCTTCTTAATTTTCTGTTTCTCTAATTTCCTATTCTGGCACCCCTTTTTTTCAAAACACTGTGGCTGTCACACTCTTCTCTTGGGCCATTTGGATTTAAGCATCCCAAGTGTAATATGTTATTGACTGTATGTTAGTGTAATGTTATGGCTGCATGGCAGTGTGGGTCAAGATAATACTTGGTTTATCAAAAGCATCACTCAAACATGCACAATGGTCAAGCTAAAAAGAAGATAGCATTTTATTTTCTTGCGATATTAAAGTGTATACTCAACCTTCATATTCATAAACCAAGACTGTACGGGAGGAATGTTTGATACTTAAACGATTTTTGGATGGAGACTCAATTTAATATCCTCTCTCTTGCACTCCCTGTCTTCCAGCCATCACAAAAGACTTTAAACAGCAACCTGGTGAACCCCTCAGCTTTACTGTTGCTCTGGAACCGAGCTCCTGCAACATTTACTTCTTCCCAGAAAGCAACGGTCAGCCATTAACTATTGACATTGTTCGTCAAGGCAAACTGCAGGGGGGATTGGATCAGTATAAATGCGTAGGGTTTGAGCTGTACAGGTCATGTGGAATTTCAAATAAGGCCCTCCAAATGGCATGCAGCGGACGCTTTGAGGTCAGAGATCAGAATGGCGACACGGCCTTAAAGGTGTCACTGGAAATGAATCGTAAGTAACTTCTGTGGGTTTTTTTTTAAGTGTCAGACTGTGTTATTGAATTATCACCTTGTCTTAAAAGCCTCATTTAGCTTCATGTGTGTAAGTGCCAATGTTCAAAGTTAGGACTCAACAATCTCATGTTTTATAACATGAATGAAATGAATACTCCAGAATCAACTGGTAAACTTACTTGAAATAGCTGTCAAACCTCGAGTGTTTGTAGTTTTATCCTTTGCAGAATTCAGCAGCTGTTGTTATCTTGGAGTCATTAGAAACCAGTCCTGCGGCATAATCCATTTATTATTCAAAGTTTATTAAGGATAAACCCCTTGAGATGCATCATCTCGTTTTCGAGGGGGTCCGATACAACAACGAAAAACAGATGAAATTACAAAACAATACACGAAACATTTCACAAATAACGGCCCAAAACAGGCCAGTTACAACAAAGACAGGACAATACAAGGATAACACCCAACAATACAGGTAACACACAACAAGTAAAAACAAGTCACAATAGCGCATTGGAGAAATAAGTACACAGATAACTATAAGAGAATAGCCTAAGAAAAGAGAGAGAAAACAATTATATATACAGTGGTGTGAAAAAGTGTTTGCCCCCTTCCTGATTTCTTACTTTTTTGCATGTTTTCCGCACTTAAATGTTTCAGATCATCAAACAAATTTAAACATTAGTCAAAGATAACACAAGTAAACACAAAATGCAGTTTTTAAATGAAGGGTTTTATTAATGGGGAAGAAAAAAATCCAAAGCTACATGGCCCTGTGTGAAAAAGTGTGTTTGCCCCCTAAACCTAATAACTGGTTGGGCCACCCTTAGCAGCAACTACTGCAATCAAGCGTTTGCGATAACTTGCAATGAGTCTTTTACAACGCTGTGGAGGAATTTTGGCCCACTCATCTTTGCAGAATTGTTGTAATTCAGCCACATTGGAGGGTTTTCGAGCATGAACCGCCTTTTTAAGGTCATACCACAGCATCTCAATAGTGTGTATGAGAACCATAAACTGTATAAAATAAGGGACGCAGCCACCATGACGTCACTTGTTGGTTTGTGGACACCTGCTTTCATCATCTTGTTTTTTTGGTCTAACCATATTCGAAAGAGAGGCTCGCAATGGGGAGAAGTGAGGGGTGGATCTCGCTGATAAGCTGAGGACACTGTCTGCAGACAGCTTGTCGCAGAGCGTCCCACCCTCAGCCATGCATAAGTGTAAGCCTTAATAAAATGTAAATAAATGGTGGAGTTATATAAAAATACACCCCCCAAATAGTTGTCATGAATGTTGAAGTAAGATTTAGAGACTAAAACTTTTTTCTGTAGCAGACTGTAAACATGTTTGTTTCTGCTGTAAAGTTGGGCACTTTAACATGAGGTCTATCAGAGGACTGATTTGCTCTTGAAGACAGCCTCAAGTGGCCGTTCATGGAACTGCAGTTCTTGGCACATATGCATTGGCTTCGATTTTCAGTCCCTGATGTTGTCATTTCTAAACTACCAAAAACACAATTATTCTTAGTTACAGGTGAAAGTACACTAATGAAAACATAGTTATGCATATCATATTCCACTTCTGCCAATAGATCCCTCTAAATCCTACACACTGGTCCTTTAACGGACAGGTTCCTTGTGTTGGGAACTTTGGTTCTTCACTTTCTTGCTGGGAGTTAGATGAAAAGATGGATAGCACTCTCATGTCTGTACAGTAAATATTAAGACACAGAAGACACTGGAACACAGGAAATGGGTGAAAAGCTACAAAGCCTACAAACAGGTTGCAGTTTGAGGGGGAGTTATGTACTGAACGAGGTGCTCGTAGTTGGAGTGGGTTACCTTTGGAGTAAAAGTGTCACTTTGTTAATAAATGGATGACCAACGTGTTTTGACCTCAATAGTCTATATCAGGGTATATCCAGAGTGGTACTGATCTTCTCATCTAACTGTTGGCAAGAAAGTGAATCCCAAAAAATCCCAAAATGTAGAACTGCTCCTTTTAAACTGATCACAGCTGCAGTGTTATGTGCAAGACAAAACTAGAAACCAAGAACCAAGACTGTACAGGAGGAGTGTGTGATACTCATAAGATTTTGGGTCTTGTACATCTTGTCTTTCAGCATCCACAGAGACCCATGAACGGAAATCTGGTGAATTCCTCAGCGTCAGTTTTGATCTGAAACAGGGCTCCTGCAATGTTTTCTTCTTCCCAGAAAGGACAGGTGAAAAGAGAGAAGTGATGGTTGAGATTGTACGTCACGGCTGGATGCAGCCTGTTTCGGATGAATATGGTTGCCGAGGGTTTGACCTGTTAAAGCCATGTGGGATTGTAAATGAGGCCCTCCAGTCATCATGCAGCGGACGCTTTGAGATCAGAGATCATAATGGCGACACGGCCTTTGAGATGTCACTGGCAGTGGAGTGTAAGTGTTTTCTAAGTGTCAGATGACTATATTATCAAATTATCTTACCTTGTCATAAAACCTATTTGCTAATTTATTCTGGCATCTTTGTTTTTGATGTCCAATTTACAAGATTTACAGAAGGACAGATACTGATGATGATGATCCTCATGATACATGATACTACTAATACAAATCAGAGTAAAGCAGGATATCCTCACATTTGAGAGACTCTAATTAAAGTAACATATTAACATTCTTGCAAATTACAGGGTCAGTTATCAAAACTGTTAGTGGTACATTTTCTGCCCATTGACTAATTGACTCATTGTTTCAGCCGAACCTTATGTGCCATCTTACTGGGCTTTTGGCGCTGGTGTAGCCCTCACCTCACTTTTCTTCTGCTGTGTGAAGTACTGCTGCTGTGGGGGGAGCCCTGCCAAAGAGGACGGTCCTGAGACTGATGCTGCTGAACCTGCTAAACGTTACCAAGAGGTGGACACACTCTGCATTAAAGCTGCCTTACCTGTGTGTACAATACTGTATAGTTAAATGTCCTGCTGTTATAGTTACCCATTGTGGTTCTGTTTACTCCAAATTCAGAATGACAGTGAGCCTTCTAGACTGAGGCCACACTACCTCAGTCAGCCCTCTGAGACACCAAAACTAGTCTTCTCACAGCGTAGTCTGACTCGCCCACTGGTTAGTGTGTGTTGCCTTCTCTGCTCTTGTTGGCTCAACACTTGTGATATGTTTACGCTCTTCCCTCTCCACTGCTAATATGTTGTGTTGCTCCGCTCTGCAGATAAACCAGCCTTCTACAGTGAATGTGCCGCCAGCTTCTCCTCAGGTATAAAATAATTGAGTACAGTTGTATTTTTTTCAACGTCTGTTTGCATTTCAAATTTAGTTTTTAAGCTGTGACCAGCAACTCTATAAGTGGGTCAGTCCACGGAAATTTCCCCACCCTTTGGCTGACAGTTTTTGCCCTGAATTTGGGGATGGAGGTCAAGTGTGTGTGAAGGTGGATGTTTGGTGCGGGGCAGTGGGAGTGGCCTACAGTAACAAATGGATTCATGTAACATGACCACAATTTATAGAAATACACACACACACACACACACACACACACACACACACACACACACACACACACACACACACACAGGTAGACAGACATACACATCATTTTGCTACATCCTCTTTCGTAACTCATGGACCAGTTGTTAGAGGGAGTAACACAGTATGAGTTATGAGTGTTTGTGGGGTTGTGTGTGTAAAATGCATGGATGCATGTGTGCAGCTTTCCTTCCTATAAGGTATTCCATAGATTTCCCATGTTATCTGACCGAGCAGCACACATTGCAAAATATGATAAAGCTTCTAAACATGGAGTTACGTGTTGATACCATGAAGTTCATTTATTAGCTGTAGTGGGGCTCTTTGGTTTTCTTATTTGTCATGGAATTTAAATTTTTCTGAACCCTCTGAGACACTACAACCAGTCGTCTCACAGCGTAGTCTGACTCTCCTGCTGGTTAGTGTGTGTTGCCTTCTCTGCTCTTGTTGGCTCAACACTTGTGATATGTTTACGCTCTTCCCTCTCCACTGCTAATATGTTGTGTTGCTCCACTCTGCAGATAAACCAGCCTTCTACAGTGAATGTGCCGCCAGCTTCTCCTCAGGTATAAAATAATTGAGTACAGTTGTATTTTTTTCAACGTCTGTTTGCATTTCAAATTTAGTTTTTAAGCTGTGACCAGCAACTCTATAAGTGGGTCAGTCCACGAAAATTTCCCCACCCTTTGGCTGACAGTTTTTGCCCTGAAATTTGGCATGGGGTCAAGTGTGTGTGAAGGTGTACATGCTGAGTGCATTTACTCCCTCAAAACATATTTACAAAGTTGATTTTTTGAAACGTTTGAAGCCTGAAGTCTGTAGACTGGGAGGAACATGGGATAACATGCAGACTCCACACCGGAGGGCTCCGGCAGATCGGCGGGTTCTGTCGTTATAATTTGACATGAGTATTCTCTATGTGGCACATGTAAAACAACAGATGCTAATATTTGTATTTTATACATGAACCTGCTTATGATCGTCTGACACACGCTGACCTTTCTGTCTTTTTCTCTCCAGGTCTCAGCTCCGGACCCTCCGACTGTCCCTGTCAACTATGACCCTGCTCTACGTTTCGAACTGAAGATGAAAGTTCCCTCTGCTCTCACTTCAGAATCACCTTACTCTGGTGTGTATATCTCAGACAAATTCAACTTCCGCTAAAAGCCTTGGTATTGAAGGATGCATCAAAAGTATTGAATGTATTCATTAGTGTGACTTCAAACATTTTGGGAAATATACTTACATATCCATGACTGCTGCTGGTTGCCTGGCAACAGGTTCCAGGCAAGAAGCAGTCAAGCCCAAAACCCCTCTGCAAAAGATCGTTTTTACTCTTCTTTTAAAGGGATAGTTCGACATTTCGGCAAATTCACCTATTGCCATAATCCCTATAGTCATATGGGTAGGTACATTACCTTATATGTCAGTGCCTGCAGTTCTGAGATCGGTGGAGCAGAGCTGCCCGCTGAAATGGAGGTGAATGGTACAGCCCCTTCTCTCCCTCAAAACTAATCAAATACACCATCAAATGACTCCAAAACGCTCTAGTGGACAACACATGGCTTGCGCATTCCCCACGCTATGAAATAATAATGTATAATTAAATAACATTACGACACATGAAGCAAATACTCTGAACTACTTTCTTGAGTAAACCACTGCGTGGAGTGACACAGTGCGCACCTGACACAGTGCCGTAGTTATTGCTTGTAGCCATTTGCGGTATTGTCAGCTGGACGCACCAGAAAGTTTGAGGAAAGTTTAGAAGTGTTTTTGTAAATCATGGTTTACACATGCATTGTAAAAGGTTGCGGTAACAAGCCGAAGACATGGAGCAGAGTGAAGTTTCACGTAGTAGCTACCAACCAAAAATACGGACAGGATGAAACAATGGCTATTTGTGCTGGACATCAACCCCAACACGCCTGTGGAAATGGTCCGGAAAATGTTTGTATACTCCTGCCAGTTTTTACCGGAGGACTACACTGAAAGGGTGGAGCGCAGAAGCTCAGGAATGGTTCAAACTCCTTTCTTGAGAGACACTGCCATACCATCTGTCGGCATCACTAAACGAGCAGATGTGGTAAGTGATCGTTGTGTATTTTGCTCAGCAATCTCTGCTGTAACGTTACCTCCATGTTGAGTAACATTAGCCTACAACCCAAGCATGGTAAATAAGGCTAAAATGCAAATGTTGTTGTGGTTATGTTGTGGATAAGTGCTTGCCCAGAGCATATAGTGAAGTGACTGGCATTACTTCTCATTGTTGGGAATAAACAGACTGCTAGGGAACATTTTATGTTGTTATTCCTTCAGGAGTTGTGGTGATTGATGAGTGTGGAGTTAGCATGTTCTCCCCGTGTTCCGGTGATTATTTTGAGGCGTACTCTATATTTATATTGCACAGGTGTACCTAATAAAGTGGCCAGTAAGCCCCACATTTACACCACCGTCTCTGGGTCTCCCCTCAGCCCCTGGTTGCTCGGCAGCCTCAGCCTCTCTTCTTGCTCTCTCTTCTTCCAAAACCTGTAACTCTTACTGTACGTTCACACCAAACGCGATGGACGCGATGTCATCGCCCGTAACGCGAGTATCACGTCGCTTGATCACAAATGTCACCTTTTTGATCATCGCTTCATCGCTTCAATCGCTATGACGCAACCCTCCTCCCACAATTTTCTTCACCTCCCACTATTTTCTCGTCAACCATGGCTGAGTTAACTACCGTAACAAGCTAAATATTCACAACTTACCAGGAAGCTGCACCTCCTCAATGACCTTCTTCCAGGCCATTTCTTTTCTATTACGGTCCCGGTAAAAAGGTGACATTGTGTCATATAGCTCGGTGTACCCACACACAGCCACAATGATTCTTTTTTGAAATGTGCGTCTGACGTAACTACGTCGGTGACGTGGTTGGATATCAACGCTGATTGGATGTCGCGGCACAGCGTCACGCGATGTCACTTGAAAAGTTAAAATTTTTCAACTTCAAGCGACACACGCGATGAGCCGATGGACGCGTCATCACTTCATCGCGTCACTCTTATCGCCTGAAACGCGTCGCCCGAAGCGACATCGCGTGTCATTTACATTGATTTTGAATGGAAACTTGTGGCGGTCATCGCATCCATCGCGTTTGGTGTGAACGCACAGTTACTCTGTATATTCTGGCTTCTTCTCAACAAACTTGTTGTTTTGATGACGGGAGTAACTGCAATAAACATACGCTGTTTGAAATCACTCTGCCCAGCAAGTACTGTATGTCTGGAATGTAGTTCTGGCTGTGCATTTGGCTTCAAAACAACTCTGTCTCGTAATATTACATTATTATTTCATAGCGTGGTGAATGTGTAAGCTACAAGTTGTCCACAAGAGCGTCTTGGAGTCATTTGAAGGTGTATTTGATTAGTTTTGAGGGAGAGAAGGGGCTGTACCGTTCACCTCCATTCTGTGCGCTTAGCAGCGGGCAGCTCTGCTCCACCGATCTCAGAACAGCAGGCACTGACAATTAAAGGTAATGTACCTACCCATATGACTATAGGGATTACGGCAATATGCGAATTTGCCAAAATGTCGAACTATCCCTTTAAGGGATTAAACAAACAATATATAAAGTGGTAATTAGTGAGCTTTAGAGGTGCTGAAAGTTAGTTTCCTCTGTACAGAGCCAAGCTAGCTGTGTTTATAAGTTAAGCTGGCTGTAGCTTTATATTTACTGGGCAGTGAGAGAGAGTGTTATCAATTCCTCTCATCTGTCGGCAAAAAAAATCCCAAAACAAATATATTTCCCAAAATGTGTGACAGAAAGAGTGAAGACCATATTTTGCATCTGTTCTCTAAATTGAGAGTGCTTGCATTATTTACAGTAATTCCTACCTCACTTGAGCTCCCTCAAAGAGCTTGTCAGTTTCTAATAGTACTGACTAATTCTTGCAGTCCTGGCAGAGACACATCATTTATTACTGACCAGCTTGACTGTGAACATTTTCAGGAAAAACTAAAACATAAAACAGCCTTATCTCTGCAAACCTCTCTGTATTTAAAACTGGTAAACACGTCCTCGTTGTACTTGAGTTATTTGTACTTTTTCTTGGCATTCTGCATGCTGCTCTTGTAGCTAGTTAACCCTTTAATATTTAATGCACTGCATAATGAAGTGTAGATTCTGAACTGTACAGTAGATGTGTATTATTTCTTTTGCTTAGATGAGTCACAAACAAAGATATCTTAATGTGTTGAAGTTATAGTGATTGTTTGATAACTAATAATAGGAGCCTTTCATGAGCACCGATTGCCTTTTCCTTGCATATTTTCAGTGGCATAAAAACACCTCTGCACTCTGTTATAACATTGTACCGCAAGTGCATTACTAATTACTAAAGAAATTACTAATTTTCACTTTACATAAATCAGTACACACACACACACACACACACAAACACACACACATACAGGTGCGCCTCATAAACTTGACTACAGCTGCAAACTGCTCATCTCTGCATGTCTTCATTTTATCAGTATCACTCTCACATGTGCACTCAACACAATACAACACAAGAGCCATATTTTGAAGCTTTAATGTTTTTTTTATTAAAGTGTTGTCTGCTGTTTTGATTGTGATTTGAGAGTTGACAGTTATTTAAATATGTAAATTTGTGTAAATATGGTTTTGTTTTACTAACACACAGGGACCTTTTTGAGAACCAAATATGTTTTAAAATGCATATAAATATATATATATATATATATCTATCATGTATGTCTAAACAAGTAAACAACTTGTCTTTGTATCGTCGTGTATTAAGACTTTGTGTCAGGTGCAATAAATCCAATACTACTCAACTATGTTTTTTTTCCAACTGTCTCCATGTCTCCACATACAACTTGATTTATTGTAGTTCCGTGACAACACCACCCACCCAACATGTCACCACACAGCCAAAAGCTCATCCAAGCATATAAATTCCTTCCCACCTACCAAGCGGTTCACAGAGTGAACTGAGCAGAAGTTAGAGTACGACAGAGGCCTTTGTGTGTCATACTGAGTCATAAATCTGTTCCTTGTATGAGACAATAACCAATTATTTGTAGACACATTTATCACCCTCAGTGATCCTGAAAATCTCAAGTTGACCATGTCACTGTGCTTTAAGTGGGACTGCTGTGGATTAACGCCTCACTGCATATGCTGCAACACGCTTTAAGAAATCTTTATATAGATATATAATCCTAATTATGAGGGGAAAAAAATTACTCCTGACTTTACCACTGATCTGTACTGCTCCTTTTCACGTTTAAACTAATAGTGGGAAAATGCTTTTCATAGTTACCTGATAAAAAAAATATCAACTTGAATCATCCATAGGAATTAAATCTTATCAGAGTTGATTTTAATCATATAATTCATAATCTATCTCTCTCTCTCTCATTTAAGACCTAAGGTCAGACGTTACAGTCGCATTTAAATCTCTTGACAATCTGCACCGCACATGAACTGAAGCTGTAGTATGTGTGCCAGTTAGAGACAAAAACTGGACTTTATTAAAAATACTTTTAATCATTGAAGTTTGGCCGTCAGAACTGTGAATTCAACTTAAATGAATCAAAGTAGCTGCATAATTTTAATGTAAAATCATGAGGAGTTAAATACAATGTATGGGTGTGTGTTAATGTTTCTTTTGGAAGTTTAGATGAAGACATTTCATTGAAATTTGCACACAAGTCACAATGTGTTTTTCCCTCCCAAACAGGAAACATTTCAAATGCAGAATTGCTTGTTTGTTGTTGTTTTTTTTAGCCACTTGGGGGCAGTGGAAACAAGTTGTGAACAGAACACTGACACACAGTATTATATCATGATGTGAAGATGGAGGTGGCGGAGCTGGCAGCTAGCAGCTAATGGTGCTAACAGCACATACAGGACTAACAATGGCAACAGTGCTAACAGAGCTAAGGGTGTTAACATGGTGGTGACCAGAGGGTGAGTGTTACCCCTCTGTGACGCTGTATGAGCACACTGCAGAGCTGTGGTGATGAGCTAGGTGGTGGGATACACGCACTGGAATCATACACATGTATGGGTGGTTGTGGGCTACCACAACAAAAAACAAAGAAGCTCTGATTATAACACAGACACAGGGAGCATGACTTCATGGTCTAGCAGGACGCCATTACTCCACTATATCTTTACATGACAAAAAGCTGTTTGCTGCTATATTAATGCTCTGATTATTACAGTTTATTTAAACGTCATAGCAAACTAAATAGATTAAAGTTGCTTATTTACACTTTCTACAGTCCTGGAATGTTAGCATTTATTTGGAGTTGTGTTTCTGGCCATCTGGTGAGTGTCTGTCCAATATTTGCTCTTGTTGTACCTCTGTTTTGTTCTCCACCTTCTCCTGAGGGAAATATCTGGTTCTTTAGCTGCAAGATTCTCCACTATAGGTGCGTTTCCACCTTTTATATGTTCCAAAAATTCCAAAAATCTTGAAATACCACAAAAAAGTTTTTTACACAAAAGTTGATCTATGGATAAAAGGTAAATGCGGCTATTTGCAATGGAGATAGAGTCAGCAAATAAATGATGCGTACAGTCATGACGCACCATCATTGCACAGGCTACTGTAAGCGCTCTCTGTCGTCACTGGAGGCTTTTAAACATGCTTAAGTTGGCCGAAGTCTTCCAAGAGCACAGAGCTATGTCCATTTTCCGGTGTTCTCTCCGTTATTAATATCCATTGCTTCTTTTATTTATGTCATCTTGTTGCGCCCTCCCCTGCAGTGGCACCTGACTGGAGAATTAGTGCCATCTACTGCTTATCTTAATAAACCCAATATTCACATAACAGTAGAGGATGAAAAGCAAATAAATTCACATTTTGTTTTGCTGATTTTCTGAGAATTTGGTTAAAACTTACTCTACATTTTGATGGAACCCAACTAATTTTCACCACCTCGTTGCTAAGTTTGTTTGTTTGTTTGTTTGCTATAAGGCTTTTTAGAGCTCTTTTATTTAAAATAGATGAGTGCTGCAGCTGAAAATGACGCAGTGAGAGTTAACCTAAACGGTCAAGTTGCTGGCCAGAAAACAAAAACAGTTAGCTGAAAGAGGCTTTACAGCTCCGTGTAGCTGGGATGAACTGCAGTAAGGTTGCAATTCTCTGTGATTTGACACCTTTTACATTACACACAGTCATTTGATCCATTGTTATAAAAATATTAATCAAAGCAGCTTACAAGTCAAAGGCTCCATTTACATAAACATCTGTGTAATCTTCTCATATAAGGCATTTTATTTTTACACTAAGATTATAATCAGTCATTTTATGGTTGCATTTAGGTCTAAAATCAGATTATCATCACTCTCCATCTTTGTCTCAGTGATGATGCAGGGAGATGGTGACACTGTGGATTCATATCTGGCCCACTTGGCGCTCCACCACAGCGAAGCGTAGGAGGGAAGTGAGTGTTACTGCTGCGGGGTGAGCAAGCAGGAATGATAACTCTGGCTCTGAGGTCAGGTTGTTCCACTCGGCTGGAGTGGCAGTGGGGAGGAAGATGGTTGGTGCGAACCTGGAGGATCAAAAATGTTTCCAGCTGACTGAGCAGCAGGCAAAGGGACTTAAGCGGCCGTAAACAGGCACGGGGGTCAGTCTGGGTTGAAGATACTAAGTTGGTTGTGGTGAGTTAGAAGTGAGACATCAAACCATGACTGCTTTATACCGGTTTATTCCAGTTTCCTGATTAAGCAGCTCTAAAATACTTTCCACCCACACGTCTGTTTGTCGGTCGACCACTTTGGCTCTCAGTAAATTATCTCAGCAACTATGGGAAGGCTTGCCCTGACACAGGTATCAATAAAGAGTGCTCTTAAGACTTTTCTCCTGACTTTTTAGCTAAGGCCACCGTCAGATCACATTTTGGATTTGTGGTGCGTCCAGTAGCTCAGTGGGTAGAGCAGGCGTTCCCTGTGCAAAGGCAATCTCCTTGCCTGCAGCCTGCAGCCCTTTGCCACATGTCATCCCCTCCCCCCCTTTCAGACTTTAGTACTGCCCTGTCAAATAAAGGCAAACAGCCAAAAAATAATATAAAAAATGGATTTGTCTGGTACTTTGGTTTATGACCAAACACCCTGGATATAGAAAGAGAACTGGATACAGCATTGGAGGTGAAAGCTGTTCAGTGGCACATGAAACCAGAGACGTTTGACTCCCAGGGTGTCATATCACCGGGATCTTCTGCATCATTGGGCCCACAGAGCAAGCGTACTTCACCAGCTCAGGTTTAGTCCTCCACTAACAATGATTTAATTGTGCGGCTCCTCTAGACTTGTGAAATCGTATCCAACCGGATCAAATCCTGATTGTGAAACTAGTAATTCTGCAGTGGGTGTTCTGCTCCAAAAAACATCATCCACTGATTTACAGAGGTCTCTTTCACAATGTATTTTTGCACCTAATTGCATCACGTGACGGACCCAGAGGTTGTAGTTAAATGATTTGTCCACTGTGTCAAATTGGCATCAAAGCCCAGTACACTTCCTGGGGGCCTGCCAACCACCCACAGACCTCATAACATTCCCATCAGCCCCAGCTGTAATTTTTGTTTAGTGCTTAACGCTTAACTAAGATAGTGAACATGGTAATCCTAGCCTGCTAAACATCAGCATGTCAGCTTTGTCATTGTGAGGATGTTGGCATGCTGACATTAGCATGGCTGTAAACTCTGTCTTGTTTTAATTGAATTATTATGTGAAAATTTGCCTTGATTTTTATTTTTACGCAATGATGATAAAGAGAATACAGACAGAGGACAGAATTATCCACTCCTCTGTGCACACTGGTCTTGCTGTTGCAGCCTTTCACTATCTTTGTGTGTCAGTGCTTAGTTATTTATTACAGTAAAAATATTTCATGTGCTTTCATTATTTTTGGCATTTCTTCAAGGCAAACAAAGAGCATTTCTGATTAAAAATCCCAGAGATTACTTTATTTCCCATAACAGATTGACACACACATAGAAACCGTCAATGCTTCTGTTTTCTTATCCAACATTACCATCACCTTTGTCCATCTTAACTCCTTTCCCTCCACCCATCTGCGGCCACTACTCCCCTTTCCTCTTCTCTACTGCCTTCACCCGACCCTCGAGGGAGCTCAGCCGGTGCTCCACTGCACAAGCATTCTCGGAGCAGGAAGTGAGCAGAGTCAACACGACGCATCCCAGCACCAGGCCTCCCAGTCGAACTGCCGTGATGTCCGCCGTGGCATGCTTGTCAGTCACGATGAGTCCGAAAAGCCAGAGCGCCAAGACGGTTTTCACAACCCAGAACACCCGCCTCAACACGCCAATCAACAGACGGAGAATGATGGTCAGCACCCAGTAGCCAATGAGAGCCACCAGACCCCACTGGGCGATGGCGGTCACGCCTTCTGGAGTGAAGCGGGGCAATCTGTGTGCAACTGTGGAGGGAGGAGATCCAGTTCAGGCTTATTTTCATCAAGAATAAAGCTTGAAAAAACTTGTCTGTCACTCGGGGAGCAACGGGAGTACACATTAACACATAAAAAGGGAGTGGCAGACAAATTGCCTGAGGGAGGGCAGGCCTGCATAGTTTCACTTCAAACTTTCATTGCCACAGATCCTCTCTTACACCGCCAGGCAATTTGCAGCGTACAGGGAGGAAAAAGTGGAGCATGCAGCCAAGCCTGAATAAACATGGGCCATCCTGCTACCCACCATCGAATCCTGTGACCCTGAGAATCTCTGTGACGTAAACAGCGATGACGTTCAGGCCGCTGGCAGCTCCTTCAGCGAGGAATCGGATCACCATCTCAAAAAACTGTGGGGGAGGGTGGAGACATGTCTTGCTTTGTTATTATACAAAAGGTAACAATGAGGAAAGGCAGCATTCTGATCATATTAATAATCATGCACAGATACAGATCTGTTTACAGAAACACAGCCTACCAAGACTCACTCTCATGGCTTCGATGCACAGGCAGATGCAGTGTAATTTATCATTCAGGTATGATTACATTCATAGAGAACTCTTATGGACTGCAAGTGCTACACCTTAAGACAGAAGAAGTGCTGTATTGTTGACTTGGACAAACAGCTGTGCATGCGAGTGACAGCTGGACCGTGCTCTCTCTATTCCTGTACAGCCTCTGCTCACCACCCCCCAAAATCACACCACACACACACTGCACTCACACACACACACAGCGTAGCCTCGTCAAGCAAGGTCAAGGGTAGCCCAGTAAGTTGGACAAGTATCTTATCTGCACCTGTTGCACATACGTGGGGACTGTCCAGTATGTCAGAGCAAGAGTCGAGCATCTGTCACTCCATGTCAGCATGCGTTTATCATTTGGAACACACTTAATCATTTACTGATCTGTTTGGTGTTATAACGCACAATTTCACAACCAATTGTATACTTAAATATTTTAGTGATGACTGATTAGATTTAATGCTGAAGGCAGTGGTGTAGCCACAGACTTTTTTTTTTTTTTTTGAGGGAGCGATGCAGCCCATAAAGAGTGATATAATTTTCCGCTCTGTTATCTTAAACAAATAAGATTTTAAATAAATGCAAATTGCATAGTGTCTTTCTGTGGGCGTTCTGTTATTTTACTTAATGCAACCTTGTAAATGCTTTTAAAGCTGATTAACTTTTAAAGATATTGCAGAGCATGAACATGCAAAAACTTTTACAAGTGGATCAAAAACACACTGGAGGCAAAAGTTAGACAAAAGCTCTAGCACACTGTACGAGCAGCTCCCAGGAAATTTATCAGAGCAACGTTATCAGGTGATGCCCGTCAAAGACCTTGAGGAGACGTTGCTCTGTTACGTTACTGGGAGCTGTCCGTGCAGTGTGCAGATCTTGTGTCTAACTTTTGCCTTGGGAATTTAACCTCACAACTAAATTACATAATTCTAAACTGGGATTTCTCACTGGAAACAGAACAACATAAAACCAGATACACACAGAGTAAGGCTTTATTTAACTTCAGGGACTCATTAAAAAAGTATTCCTCATCCAAGGATCATGTACACACCCTATATTTTGCAGCCTACTTATCAGCTTGACAGTGCTTACCACCACAAGCTCACAAACAGGACTACATTGTGGCCTCTCATGCATGAACCACTGTACATTAACACACATAAAGCTTCACTACAGCCATGCTCCTACTCTCTGCACTAACTATGAGGTGACATGAGCTAAACAGAGCCACATGAGAGGACTCTGTTGCAGTGACCATGTCAGGGCAGGCTAGATGGAGACACCCAGGAGGTTTCTTACCATGGCCACTGTATAGACGTTCTCCTGACCAAGCATTGACTCAAGAAACAACACTGCACTCTGGGGGAGAGGGAGCCACAGCCGGGTGGAAGCAGGGAGGCAAGAAAGTGTGTGAATGTGTGTGAGGGGGATGCATGGATATAAGAAGATGTGAAATGAGGGCAGAGAAGATGAGGGGATCAGGGGGGAGATTAGCAAGTTGAGGGGCATGGGGAGAGGAATGTGTGTGAAGGGTGAGGAAATGGATGGAGAGAGATGACAGGGATGGAGTTGGAAATTAGTGATTAGGCACAGTTATTGATCAAGAATAGTGACAGAGCGAACAAGTTAGACCAAACACCAGGTAAGATATGTAAAAAATAGGAAAAAGAGGAGAGTGTAAAGCCACTTCCTGGTGGAGAGAAACAGCAGGGATATATCAACCAGTGGTGCACCGCCTCTCTGTACCTCAGCAGCTGACCGGATCACACCGCTTCCCACCACTGACTCCGCGTACCGCTGGATCTCCGAGCAGGTTCCGGTGATCAGAGTCCGGAGGGTGACCGCCGGTGGGTTCTCCCCAGTCGGCTTGGCCTGCTTAGCTTCAGCTTCGGCTCCAGCCAAACCCACCGCCAACGCCAGCACCAACACAAGGCTGGTGAGGAAAAACCGAGCCATGGCACATCCACCGCGCCCAGAGCCAGACGCACAAAAACCCATTGTTGGGAATTTGAGATCAGTGTGCTAAAAAAAAATATCTGTACACAGGTTAAAGCTGCAGCCCAGATGGGAGGGTTGAGCAGCTCGCGTTCAGTGACTGTAAATCAAAGAAAAATGGCTTCTGTTGAGAGCAGTCATCGGCTATAGAGCGTTTTTAAGCCAACACGCTGCAGTTCACAATAGGCAGGAAATTATGTTTACAGCCGCGCAGCTTCCAAAAACAACACAGGCTGATTCCTATTGGTCCAAACTGCAAATCAGACAAAATGTGCTAGTTAAAAAAACACCCTAACGCCTCAAAATGATGTGAAAATTTAATTATAAACTTTGGCAGTGCTGCAAATGTCTAATTTAGGACCGCTCAGCTCCGTCAAGGACACTCCAGCATTAACAGTGGCTATATTTGGTAAGAAACTGTTAAAGGCTTAAGATCCAGCAGCTCTCTGGATAAATCACCGTCTATCTGAGCAAAGCAGAAAGTGATTAAAAAAAAGATATAGTGCAGGAATGTCTGCTGAAGTTTTTCCTCTTGCAGCTTTGCGCGTAAAAAGAAAAACGCACAAACGCGGTGACGTTGAGCTGACCACACCACACCACGAGTCTCCTAAAGCCTCTTATTTCAGCTCTCAGCTCCACACCAGTCAAGTTTGGGGGGTCCTTTCTCTCGGAGCTTGCATCAAATGCAGTGCCGCGATGGATTATGTTGCACAACCTTTTATGAAAACCTCCCCTGCTGCCGTCTCCGCATGGCGCTCCCTTCCTTCCAGCGTTTCTAACGACAGTTTCCAGTTTGCAAACACGTCTAGATCTACAGGGAGGAGGAAGAGGAGGAGGGGTGGAGGAAGGCGCTCTGCACACGGATAAAGAGAGATTTGCACACTGGGACTTGTGGTTTAATGCTCCAGGTCAAATGTTAAGATTATTCACAGGGTTTGGAAACATAATGAAGCGGAAACAGAAGCTGGACAGTTCAGATTTCAGTTTAATAACTAACAGAATAGCAATTACACAGCATCAAGTCTGACTGTACACATTTAGGAACAGTTTGGACCAAGAAGTTTTAAAATAAAAAAAAACAATAATGACACTTTATGTACACAAACACTCACTACACTTTGTGTTCTCACTGAACTAATATTTTTCTTTGTATACTGGATGTGTAATTGCCTGTTCTCACACACACACACGCACGCACACACACCACAAAACTCAAGTCTGTGATGCAAACTCTTTACATTCTTCCTGCACCAGTATCTGATACACTCTGAAGCACAAGCTGGACTCAGTCATTGTTAAAAAATGTAAAGCGTTCAGTTCAGAGCGTCGCTGCCACTCTTCAAGACTGGAATCATCGGTAGAGGTCACACTCATGGTATCCTGTACACACAGGAGCACTGGAGGTACAGTGTGTGAGCGCAGCGGTGAGTCTTGCTCCCAGCACTGTTTGTACTCATGTAGTTATGTTTGCTCATCTTGTCAACCCTTTCCCCTCACAGGTGTCCGCGCGGGGAACTGCAGCTTTAGCCGATGTATATGCGATGGAAATCGTTTGCTCCGAAGGCGGCGTTGCACTTGGGGCACTTCCTCTGGCGTGTGTCGTAGCGGGTCTTGACGCACTCGAAGCAGAAGACGTGGAAGCACTTGGTCAGTACCGCATCCTTCACCCGAGAGTTGCAGCATGGACATGTTAAGCGTGCCTGGGGGAGGGAGGGAGAGAAAGGTTTGAAGAGTAAACTGAGAAGCCAATTTGGTCCTGAGCGGAGAGGTTTGTAATGAGTGGACACAAATATCTTCAAGCTCAACTGTCCTAAAGCAGGAACACTGATGTCAGGAACACATCACATGATATGACGGCTGATTATAACTCCGATGTGGCCATGACTGATGCTCAAGACCATGCAGAGTGCAGAGAGTACAGAGAACAGTTGACCCACAAACCTTTAAGTATGGCAGGATGCATCAAAGCACTCCTCATGATTACATTGAAACCACTTACAGGTTTGTGACCAAAAAAATTAAAGCTGCAGAAATCTAAACACTGACTACACACACTAAAATTTGCAAAAGTCATTTAATGTGTGATGTTGAGTGTTTGCACAGTTGGTCAGAATTTTAATTGTCCTTGTGTGTTCCTGTTACAACAGTGTGATCACATTTACAGCTGGTCTCATTTGGTGGAAATTAGAGTGACAAAAATGACTGGTTCATTCAGTTAAACAGCTTACTTACATGAGAAACAGAGCCTCGATAGTCACACTTATTTGTTGTCTTTTAGGGGGTTAGATGAGGAAACTGATACTGCTCTTCTTCATGGTAAATATAAAGTTAACAACCAGCTACAGGCTAGCTTAGCTATGCACAAAGGCCAGAGACAGACGGAAACAGCTAGCCTGGCTCTGTCCAAATGCTAACAAAGTACACAAAAAACCATTTTATTGATATTTTTATTCTTATGTTTTCATGCAGATTTAAGAAACAAGATATAGCGTATTTATTAGTGACAGTAGAGGTGCTGGTTGATGTTATTACCTTCAAACAGAGCCAGGCCAGCTGTTATCCTCTCTTTCCAGTCTTTGTGCTAAGCTAAGCTAACCAGCTGCTTGCTATAGCTCCATATTTAGCGCACAGGCATGAGAGTGGTATAAATCTTCTTATCTTACTCCCAGCATACGTGTATTTCAAGAAGTGAATCTAGGTGCTCTTATGCATACAACTGTCACACAACAAACAACTTTGGTAGAGAACAGAAACCTAAATATTGGTGTCTCTTGGTTTCATTCATTTTTAAAAGGAATTATTCTCATATGAAAAATACAATTTACCAAAGGAGAAAAAACTTAATAGTGTCTGAGCCATTCAAAACATGAGCCTTAAACCACGATCAGTGTCCATGATACTTAAATAACAGATTCTGCACTCCTGAAAACTTCTCTGAAGCAAAAGTGTTTTTAAAAAAGCAGTTTTTAATATTTTTATATCACAAACACCTACCTTATAGTCATTGATTTCTTCATTTAGAATATCATCTCCATTGCTGATTTTCTCTGCTGGCTTCTTGGCCTTCTCGATCTTTCCTCTAAGTTTGGAGATGTCCTCCTGAAACACAGAAACACAGTCAGTTAACAGCTGTAAGGAAAAGGAGTTGGTTTTTAAAGAGATTTTTGGGGCCTTTAGCCTTTATTTAATGGGACAGATACAGTGTGAAAGAGGGAGATAGAGGGGGTTTGACATGCAGCACAGGGCCTTGGGTTGGAATTGAACCCATGGCCGCTGCGGCAAGGACACAGCCTTTGTACAAGGGGCGCCTGATCTACCAGATGAGCTAGTGGGCACCCCAGAGAAGCCGGTTTTGACGACAGATGCAGTACTTTGTAGCAGGCAATACTGGAGCGTCCCACCATCAATTAAAAGCAAAACACAAAGAGTGTTTCAATCCACAAAATCTAGTTTGTAATTAGAGAACATGCAGTGTATTTTAGGAAAGAGTCATTCGACAAGTCTCTTAAAGACTAACGAGTTGACTCGATTCCTAAGCAGAAGTGAATCCAAAGTCCTGCTTCTGTATGATCATGCGCAGTTGTGCACAAGAGCCACGTTAACTTCCGAGAGCTGCTAACCCCGGCTCTCGTTCAGCGCGGCTGTCACACACCCACTGAACTGAAGAACGAGTGAGAGCCACTGCTCAGTAACAAACTCATTTTCAGCAAGCCTACCCAGCAGCACAATGCACACCCACTGAGGCGAAGAACAAAAGCCACTTTGGACTGAAACTGCAAAAGTGAGGACTATTTTGCTTGTGTTTATTTATTTATTTATTTTTTCAGGGGGCAGGCAAAAGTGACACCTAAGTGGTAAAACATTGCTTATCCTCAGCATAGACCAATAATGTTTTAACTCTTCAAAAACAGCCTTAATGGATGTCAGTGTGTGTTTGGACCATGTCTTGCCTTTTAGACGTCTAGTGTGCAGTAGTTAGTGGAAAGGTTGCAGGCCTGAATCCTCTGCCATGTGCCAAGCATGTAAGAGAACTATGGTAGCCAATGCAAAAATGCAAATGACCCTTGATAGAGCCAGTGTTTGGATTGTCCATTTTGGGCTACTGTAGAACAACATGGCGGACTCTGTGGAAGAGGACCTGCTCCGTACGTATATATAACTGTCTCATTCTAAGGTAATGAAAACACAAAAATTCTTATTTTCACATGATTTTAAACTAATTAAAACATAGTTATAAATATTATATTTGATTTCTGCCATTAGATTTCCCTAAGTCCTGCACACTGGACCTTTAATTCCATGCCCTTTTTGAAACCTTACAGCTCAAGTTTATAGGTGGATGATGTTACCTGTGCTCGTCGGGCGTTAAAGGACTCCTTCTCCCTGGAGATACTGTTCTCTATGACCTCCTCTCTGACCAGGTTGAGCCTCTGCTGAACCTGCTCCAGCTGAGTTCGCACCTCCTCCGACAGCAACGCAGACTCCTGAGCCTGGAGGACGACAGACAGATGTTGTCTCAATGGGAATGTTATTTCCTCTCATATTGTACTATCCTTTATGGATATATGGTAACATATAGTGTGTTTAGGAACAATATCTAAATGCCATTACGGTTTAGTTTCCTTAACAGCAGCTTACCTTTTTTAGAATCACTTTACTCTGCAGCTGTGGCTCATCATGACTGAACTATCTCTTACCTTGCGTTTGTTCATGTCCAAAGCTTGTGTTCGGAGTGCCAGCTCTCTCTCAGCAGTGCTGATGGTGCCCTGAAGGAGGCGCTCCTTTTCCTCAAGCTTCCTCACAACCTGCAGCTGGGCATCGACCTGAAAAATGGACACCATTCCAAAAAAATGAAAGCCAACAAAGATAAAAAAAAAACACACATCAGTACTAGAAGCATTTTTGTTTGAATATAATTCATCATGCATTCGAAGAAACTAAGTGGTTATCACCGCAATTTGTGTGTATGTCACAAAACCAGCGTGCACAAACCCTCATTATTAGGCAGACTGCACCTTATAGTGTTTCCTGGTGGCTCACCTGAGTTTTTAAGGTTAGCAGTTGGTCTGCCAGCTCCTCCTTCTCCTCCTTCAGCAGCTTGTGGATCTGGTTGGACTTGATCCGCTCGCTCATCAGCTTGAAGTTGGCATCGTCTTTTTCTCGGAGCTGCTGCATCAGACGGATGTTCTGTTCCTGCATGTCCTCGAAGGCCTGGCCCGTCACGTCCATCTCGCTCAGCAGTGCATCCTCCTCCTGCAGAGGGAGCGAGGCGACAGTGTCAGAGAGCGAAAGGTTTTGTTTGTGCATAAAAACACAACGACCGGCTCACGCACCTGTTTTGCTATAGAGAGCTTCTTGTTGAGGATGTCGATCTGCTCCTCCACAGAGCGGATTTTCCTCAGAGCCTCTTCGTCGGCCATTTTCTTACCCTCCCTCCTCTCCCTCTCCTCCAGCTCCCTCAGCCTCTGCCGCAGCTCCTCTCCCTGGAATCAGAATTGTTATTACAGAACAGCCACAACTACTACTACTGCAGCGCAAATAACCCTAAATAATTTTAGAAATTGTAATGAAAGGACCCAGGATGGAATCTTCTTCATATCAACACAATCTTCTACAATGTGCAGTGTTGATCACCTCTGACTTGGACTTCTTCTCTGCAGCCATGAGCTGGACTTTGTCCCTCTGCTCCTTTGGTGCTGAGCGGTACATGTCCAGCAGCAGCTTCATCTCCCTCTGGGACTCCTGGGCTTTCCTGCACAGTCAAGATAAGACTCTTCAACAAAACTATCACCATCATCTCACATCATAAAAACCATCATCAAGGGTCAGATATCAATCATGGCTCTGCACACTGTCTCTGAGAAGACCTCTTTGTCTTTTTCACCCATTTCTGAGTGACTTATTGTTTACCTGCCATGTATTGAGACTATTGAGTCAAGAGTCCACTATACCATGTGAGCCCCTGCTGGCGATTCACAGAATCATATGACTGGTAATTTCTTTCCAAAGTGTTTTGTTGGTGAGAAGAATAGTACGCATTTTTATTGGACGCTACAGCCTGACGCTGACCCACAGAAACAAAAGCATCAACATGAACAACAGCACATATTCAGAAAAAAAAAACACAAGGGGTTGAAAATGAACATTGTTTCAACCATCCTCCTCTGCAACTGTGATGCGTCACGTATATCATGACATATGTAGTTTTAAAGAAAATCAACATGACATATTTTGTCTGCCAATAGGCAAAGCAGATATATTTAAATCAAGTCTTACAAGTCTCAAAGAGAGAAACACCACGCAGACAACGTCCTCACCTTATTACTAGCTATGTGTGGGTGAAAGAGACAAAACATCCCTGATATTTTGACAGTAGATGTGACAATATTTTTACTTCTATAAATTCTTTGAGTGCATTTTTAGTTTGTGTATTTGTATTTCTTTACACATTAACAGATTATTTAATGATCCAGCATGAATGAATGGTTGCTGACAGTGTCATTGACCACCAGGCCACATCTCTTGTTGTTTCTAACCACTTCAGATGAAACCACTCCCACTGCCGCATTACGAAAGCAGGCTGCCGGACGCCAAGGTCCAATGACTGGCTGCCAACCTACCGCTGTGGCATGCAGCGAGTCAGGTGCTGCTGGCTCAAAGATGTGCTTCCTGTGAAACGGCACCTCTTGAGGTCATCAGTGGCTTTGAACCACTTGCCAAAAACCATTGAGACCTTCTCATCCTCTCCTCAGAGGCAGGACATCGGTTTGCTATGCCCCTCTACCTCCTGTATGTATCTAGGTGTCTTGTTTACATGTGTATTCCTCCCGTGTTTATCTGTTCTTACTTAAGGTTGCTGGCCGCATTGGAGCTGCTACAGCCATTAACTACTCATATCCCTATTTTCCAAGCTACTGTAGCTGTCATATTTTGCAGAGGTGGATCTTCAGTGCCTGTACCCACTCAAAGTCAGCCAGCACTAGAAAGGTCTGAACCTGGACTGCCCCCCAGCTCCCCACCCATCAGCAAACCTTTTGGCTTTTTAGTCTCATAGCAGCAGGAAGTGAAGTGGAGCAACACGCAAGGTATGCCAGCTAGCTAATGCTTGTCTCACTTTGAGATAACCTTGAGCATGCCGAGGCTTTTGTCATGCAGAAGTTGGCGTGGTTTAATCTCAAGTGGCTTGGGAAAATCATGGATGCAACCAGGCCACACTTTTCCCTCATCTTTTTGGCAGTTTAAAAAATGTATGTAAAAAAAACCTCCCACACATGCGACTTACTTGAGTTCCGCCCGGACGATCTTCAGCTGCTCCATCTCCTTCCTCTTTGACCCTCCGACCATAGACAGGCGCTCCCCGGCTGACTCCTCAGGTTGGCTGCTGCTCCCCGGCTTCTCTTTTTCTTCTTTTATCAAACCGCTGCTTCCACCGCTGCGGGTCGGCCTCTCTCTCTCCTTTTCCTTCTCTTTCTCCCGCTCTCTGTCTTTCTCCTCTTTCTTTACAATGTCCTTTTCTTTCTTTTCCTCCTTCTCTTTCTTCTCCTCTTTCTCCTCCTCCTTTACGGTTGCCTCTGGTTCCATTCCGGGCTCTGTTTTCACCGAGGCTCCTACGGAAAGAAAATTCAACACAGTGAAGTAGAGACCAGGGCAGTCCCAATATGTCTTAATGTGTATCATAAGAATAAAGTGAAATCAGTAATTTAAATTAAAAATAAGTCAACTAGGTGTTAGTTACCAGTGCTGCTGGGTGTGGAGGAGCCGTTGTCAGGCTCTGTTTTGACCACAGGTTCCCCAGAGATGGCTGGGGTTGAGGGAGAGGTTGTCTCATCCTTCACGTCCATCTCTGTGCTGGACTGGGACTGGAGGATGGCGTTGCCCTTTGAAGCGCGCACCTAAAGAGGCAGGCAACACATAAATGTGTGCTGTTGGGCTCTGCTTTATACCCATCAGATATGGTACCATAAAAGTGACCTATTTTATTACCTGGTTGAGCTCAGCTTGTGTCTCTCTCAGTCTGATCTTGTATTTCACCACCTCTCCCTTCATCTGCTGGTTGTGGGTTTGCAGCGTGCTAATCAGGTGACGCATCTCCCTGTTGATAGGACCTGAGGGAAGGAGCAAAAAATCAGAAAGCAAGAGATGAAGAGTGGTGAAAAGAGAGTAGAGATCCGGACCTAGTTAGTTTGTCTGCAAGGAGCTGATGTGAATCTTAGTTCTGCTGTATTTTCATCACAATTCATGCGCTTAATTTACCATGCAAACCAATTCTGTTAGTTACCTGCTTGCTCGTTGGCAGCAAGAGTCTGCTCAAATTCGATCCGCAACATCTCGTACTCCTTCCTGACCTGAGCCAGTGTGTCCTCTAGCTGAAACACCTCTGTGCGAACCTTCCTCTGCAGAGCCACCTCATCATTCTGCACACAGAGGGGATGACAGTAAGGGAGGGACGAAAGGTCACATAAATATATACTGACACACACACTCACACACACACTGACCTCCATGTGCTCCAGCTGTCGAAGTCTCGCCGTCCTGGTCGTGTTAAGACGAGCGCGCGTCTCATCTAATTGAGCCTTGAGGATCAGAGACTCGTTGTAGAGGACAGAAAACTGCGACTGCAGACAGCGATACTCGGAAGTCTCTTTCACCATGCCTTCTGCTCGGCTCAGCAGCTCCGCCTGATGGGAAGAGAGAAGAAGGAAAGAGAGACAAAGAGACATGGAATAAATATTCAATACAGCAAAATACTAAATGTATAGCTTTTTTTTTTTTTTTTTTTAGAAACTTAGGGTTCATCAGGGAGATTTCTAGGTAAGGATTTTAACTGATGCAGAAAGATGTTTTTGTATTCATTAAAACAGTAAATTAAAGTAAACTAAAGTAATGCGAGTGTTGAGATCTTAGCAGCTTTATTACTTTTGAAATGGGTTTGTGATCATAATTCATCAAAAACTGTAATGCATTAATGGGTCATTTTCAGATAAAAGTCAACCTTCATGTTGTTGTTCTCCTGGTGAACGCTCTGCAGGTCCTGCTGCAGCTTCTGCAGTTCAATCAGACGGTTGTCTGCCAGCTCCCTGTTCTCCTCCATATCACTGTTCATTTCTTCAAACTTGACAGGAGAGAAGAAAAACGGTGTCAACTTGGGCTCTGCCGAAAAGTTTTTAAAGCTTCATGGCTTCATTCACAACATTAATATGCAAATTCTAAATCAGCAGTTGAATGCTGCACAGTTTTTGTGGCATGTCTGTTTATTCAGTTCAAACCAGTATTTCTGCACAGTAGATAAATATTAGACTGCAATAATATTATTAGTATTATAGTATTTGAAGAACCAGATTCTAGTGGCTGTGTAGGATTGTTTTCTGACTCATAGATCCAAACATCTTTAATAAAAAGATAGATGTAATCATTTCCAAAATTGACAACATTTTTATGTTTGGTTTTTTTTTGATCTAATGAAATATTCTGCTTCAATCTATATTTGTTGGCATTTAGCCTTTAAAAACCAACATGTCCACCGTGGTCAAAATACTGTTTGCTCTCCCACTTGCCTCACACATAGGCAGCACACACCTGTATTCACTGGGCGGTCTAACAGTAATCTAACAGCACAATAAATTACATTTATCCATCAAAGACACAGAGTTAATAAAAAAGACTAACTCATCTAATTTGATAACTCAGTTTATTCATCTATATAGTAGATTTCTGAGTATTCTTTTAGGGTGATCATCATAAAATATGACAACAGACATTCACAGCCTCAGTTGAAAACCTTCATAGAAGCGTCAAATGCAAAATAAAGACATTATGTACAGACCTAATGTCAACAAGTATGAAATGCCAGGTGTGGAAAGAAAAACTGCAAATCAAGAACTTCACACCTCTGTCAATTATCAAAATCATGAAATACAATTCCTACCTTTCTCTTGTTAATAGTGATGGTCCCACAAACGCTGCTGGCCTCCCCACACACCTTATAACCTTTGCTGTTCACCTGGGAGGCATTACAGGGGGTGTTAAAGCATACTTCACTTCATTATAGACATCAGAACATTTGTCACAGTCTGACACACAGACAGACAGAGAGAACACATCCTCACCCTCTCCAGTATCTCGCTCAGGTGTGCATTCAGTCTGTTCTCTCGGCGGCGGATCTTCTCCATGTCCCACTGGAGCTCCTCAATCAGAACCTGCAGCTCGCTGACACGCTGGTCTGCTTTGTTAGCTGCACGACCCAGCCCCCGGGACTGGACAAGACAGGAGAACAGAGACGTCAGACCACACACACATGAGCTAATAGAAACAATCCTTCCTATGATCAGGACTCTAAACTTTTTTTAACCTTTGGTCTAAACCATCTTGAAATAAAATTTAAACCATCCTGAAGTAAATGTTGACCATCCCAACTATAAAATGACTGTTTTTCTACATTAAAACCATTTCCATAATCAAAAGTGATTCGTGGAATAAATGAAACACAATGGAAATTATTACATTTTAAATGAGCTCACATTTTATAAAAAGCAATTGTTACATGTTCATATCTGTTGATTTATTCATATCACCTACATTCAATTCATAAACCAACTTTTTTTTTATTATCATAATATCTGTAAAATTTGTGATTCTATTTCTTTCAAAATCCCATCCCTGCTTCAGACAGCATTGTAAGTGCCCGACAGCCATGGTTCACCTTCTCGCTATGTGTGTGTCAGTGTGTGAATTTTGCTCTCTCTCAATGCCACAATGAAACTTTGTCAGAGACTACTGTTATGGTTTAATCGCATTTGAATTTTTTTTAGGCAAGGTCTATGTTCCTCCCAGTGACCATCCCAAAAATGTTATCATCCCTGACCATCACCCCCCTTTCCTCTGTCCTTGGGACGGCGGGACACCCTTACGTTAGCGCTCTGCTAAGATATTTTCTGCAACAAAGCACCTGTTACTAGAGGATAAAGAGTAAAAAATTAACAATGTGCTTGATCACTGACTTTACAGATACTTAAAACTATCATGTATTTAGACCAATTCAGAACTAAAAGATTCAAAGTGCCTGAACTCTGTTACAAATGAATGCCCTGCATTGTGGTAAAACAGGCTTAAAGACAGGTTTACCATTGAATGTAGCAGTCGCAGCAATTTTCAAGAATTTTACAAGCATTTTTGTAACTGTTAAAGGTTCAGATTTTTTTTTAAACATATTAATATTCAGTGTATTACCTATAGTAGATTGCGATCAACACACTCCCAGTTTGGAGAAAAAGCTGGGAGTACTGCAACGGAAGCTGCGTTATGTACTGCTGTGGACGGGGGCAGCAGCAAGACATATCTAAGCCATCTAATAAAATCAATTTCAGTGTAAGTGTAAGCTACATTTAGAATATTTTCATCACTTTGCCTTGACGCAGACAGTGCTGTCCAATGGTTAACTAAAGCTGTCATCTATGCTCTCCTCAAAGCCACCAGACTCCATTGACAAAACAGTAATTTAATGTTGCAGCGTACGGCAGTTGCTGGTCTACCACTGCCTCTATCGGTTAGTTTGTTTGTGCTGTTGTATGACTTTGGTGTTTCAAAGGGTTAGTTTAGTTTCACTTAAGTCTCAAAAAAGCACAAACTGACCAATTGGGGCAGTGGTAGACCAGCAACTACCATGTTCTGAGATGTGAAATTACTGCTTTTTCAAAGGAGTCTTGTGGCTTTGAGCAGAGCACAGGTAAGTTCCAGTTTCAGCTCAGTTTCTTGTTGCAAAGGGCTGTCTGACGGCAAGGTAGAACAGTGAACATATTCTAAATACAGTGTACACTTAAAGTGATGTAGTCTTATTTAGATGGGTCACTTTTTAGGTGACTAAAATACAGTTTGCTCCTGCCCCCTTACAAAGCAGCGCATTGCTCAGCTACCATGGCAGCACTTGTTTGCTTTTCCAAACTGTAGGTAATACACAGGCTATGGAGAGGTATCTCATACAAAACCACTTAAAAAATTCTGAACTATCCCTGTAAGCTCAACTCAACCTGAGGAGGAACATACTGCAACACTAAATAGGGAAGAGTGCATGATTGCTACCTCGCTTGTCATGTGACTGTGCTTTTGCTTGAGGTCCTCAGTCAGCTGCTGCAGCCGCTCATTTTCACTGGTCAGGAGGGCGTTCAGTTTGGAAGCTGCCTGCCATAGAGTGCCCTCTGGAAAGAAAAGCACGGGTGTAAACATGTTAATAGGCTTGATGAACCTCCTGAATCATTTTTCTTCCAGTCTTCCTCTACCAAAACTTCCCCATGATTCATCTCACCTGTTCCACTGTCCAGCTCTGCCTTCAGTTGGTCCACGGTTTTCTTCAGACTCTCATAGATCTCCATCACATGACTTGCCTGCTTCTGGCTTGACTCAACCCTCTCCTGAAGCTCAGCCTCCATCTCTTCACTGCTGCTGCTCGCCAGTGTGGCGAGGAAGGAGTTGTTGGTCTCTCCCTGGTGGCCTGAGTGACAACAGCAGGAAAGAGGGTTATGGTTTTGATGTTTGTTTCGTTACTCAAATTGCGACATGTTACTGCTTTCAAAGTCACGATCCCATGTCAGCTCCATCTTTACCTCTGTCCTTGGCCCGCTCCTGGTTGGAGTCGCCATCAGGTTCTGGAGTTTCTGGCTTCAGGCTCCGTGCCTCCCCTGCCTGAGATTTCTCAGGTTCGCTGCTTGCCTGATCGTAACGCCTGATGGTCAGCTTAATGTTTTCGTCAAACTAAAAGAAAGAGAAGGGCATCACATTTCGACTCTTTGGTCTTTACAGGAAAGTGATGATGTTGAGCAAGTTATTTTTGCTCTTTTTTCCCTGTCTGAACTTGTTTACCTGGTTCCAGTATCTATTGAGGATCAGCAGACTGGCATCATCAGTGGCCTGGCGAGTCTCTAGACGTTCAATTCGTTCTCGCAATTCATCCTCAATCACCTGCAGATCAACCAAGCCAAGAGATGAACCTCTCCACACAAGAGAGTACATAAGTGCAGCTTCTTCTGAGTGTGTGCGTGTGTGTATAAAGACTTATGCATGTTAAGTTACCTGTCTTTGATCGAGAGATTCTCCCAACTTTCGGTTCTTAGCCTGGAGAGCTTTGATGTCTTGTTCTTCCTGAAAAATAAATTATGCAAACATGAGTGCAAACAGAAAAAGGCAGCCAAAGAACACCCAGCCTTTACACTTCCGAGGTGACACTTGTGAACACATATACTGGCAGTAATGGATAATAAAAGGGGCCTCACTGAGTTGGACACTCCTCCCAGTTTGATGACTGTCTCCACCGCGGTGCTCCCCGCAGCGGCAGCGCTGACACCGGGACCCCCGTCCTCTCCTTCCCTCTCCCTCCGCTTCTCCGGGGGCGCACCGGAGGACGAGGGGCCGCTGGGGTCAGCAGGACGCTTCTGTCCCGACATCCTCAGACTCCTGAAACAAACAGAGAAGCAGAAAGTTACTAATAAAGAATATGGAGGACCGTTAGAGTCAGACAGTTCATCAGTATGAATAAGGCAGCTATGCTATGTTGTACATGTAGCCAGCTAACTTTAAAGTGGCCTAATATAGCTGGCTTGATGTTTACTCTGACAACCTATTCATATGAATGATTACCAGTCGAAATAAATACACACAAAAAATGATTTATCGTGTTTTAAACCCCGAACAAGCGCAGTAATCGAGCCAGTGTAACGTTAAGCTAATGTTAGCTTCTTGCTAACGCTAGCTTTAGATGCCGTTGATGCTCAGGAGAACCCGGATCTGACCCGACACATCGATGCATTTACTTTGTAATATTGTCAATATCAATTACACCTAACCAAAATCTTACCGCTTTAAATGTTAGGAGTTTTATACTGTTAACTGAATCTGTATGTGGCTGTTGATGTTGCGGCTCCGTACCTCTAGGAACCGGAAGTGCAAACAGCTTTACTGGGACAACCTTCAGATGACACAGCGCCCCCTACCGGCAGGGAGGAAACCACACACTGCTCTTCTTCGTTGGAGTTTTACTGCAGCTGGCATCCTTTAAGTTGCTTTGCTGCCTCCCTCTGGTTTTACTCGTCCACTGTTATCCTTTTCTAGTCTTCTGGTTAGTCCCATTGCTCTCAAAAATATTAATATCCATTTCCTCCCTTCATTGTGTCCCCACAAGCACTTCTTTAATGCTGGCCTCCAGTCATCCTGACCTCTGTAAACCTGCAATCATAGCCCTTCTCTCTTCCTCATACTCACACACACCTCATACAAACAGGAAGCATCAGTAGAAAAAAATGAAGTACACAGCAGCATATATCTAAGCATGTAAAAATGAGTAAACTGTACAAAAACGAGCATACAGTTTAAAAACACAAAGCGATATACAGATGAAGCATCAAAAGAAGTAATACTAATGCTAATTTGCACCTGAGTGACTGATCGTAATAAATAGATAGGCAGAGTGGCAGAATTTACATTATTGCACATATAAGTGTAGATATTTCGCAGTTTGCATATACAGATACAGATATTGCACATGAGTGATGATTGACTGTCCATGGTTTCTGTATGTGTGGTCTACTGGGGGCAGTGTTGGTTGCATAGTCTGACAGCAGCAGGAAGGAAGGACCTGCAGTCCCTCTCCTCCGAACACCACGGGTGAAGCAGCCTTTCACTGAGGGAGCTGCCCAGTGCTGACAGTGTGTCCTACATGGGGTGGGACATGTTGTCCGTATGGGATAATAGCTCGGGTATCATTCCCCTTTCACAGGGTCGAGGGAGCATCCCAGGACAGAGCTGGCCTTCTTTATCAGTCTGTTGAGTCTCTTCCTGTCAGCTGTCGAGATGCTGCTGCCCCAACAAACCACTCCATAGAGGATGTGTGATGCCACCACAGAAGGTCCCCAGGGGTGCGCCCTGTACTCCAAAGGACCTGAGTCTCCTAAGCAGATACAGTCTGCCCTGTCCTCTTCACGCATTAAATCAGTACATGCTCCACTGCTTTCTTTAACTCTTTAACTCTGCATCTAGACCAGTTCATTGCTGTTCTGTTGCTTGAGTAACAGCTTGGGTCCATGTTTACTTCCAAGGAAGCAATACGTATCTTTTGTAATTTCTTTGTTAGCTACTGCATTAACAAACATCCCAACAGGAAATACACTTGGATTCATAAATCAGTCTATGTTGTCAAGTTTGAAACGGTCTATTGCCCATTATAGATGGCAGATTCATTATATTTAGCATCTACTAATACTTCTCAACTAGAATAGACCCATTACCATGGCCCAGATTTACTGCTGAGTTATATTGTGGTGATTTGATGAAAAGCAAAATGCACCGTGGGAGCACAATATAAAATAGGCTGCAATAATTAAGGTTCTGGAACTAGATTTGGACACAGGGTCTTTCTAGGGCCCAAAGATGACATAATAATGCAGTACCCAGTTGATATTGGTGCAAATTCACAAACAAATCACAAATAAGTACTTGAAATACCGTGCACCAGGGGGTTCTGGGCATTTTCCCCCTCTTGCCCTGTTAGTAATCTATTCCTATCCTAAGTATAGAGTGCAGTTTTATGATTTAAATTCACAGGATCCCAAACATTGTGTAACAACCCTGAAAAGCCTGCAGCTAAATCAAGACAGCCATTTGTAATGCGCGCACTTGGATAATTTCCCTTTAGACTACTGAGACAACTCAGACACGTCCAAATGTTTACAGAAGAGATACTTTGTGTTCCTGCAGGGTTGGATTGCTGCTCCCACAGACCCATAACTCCACAAGAGCTGCAATGCTTGATGCAATTATTGTGCAACTACAACAACAACCAGCATTCCTCCAGCGCTGTATTTTTAATGTAGTTCACATATTTGTGGGTTTAAGCAAACTTGTCAGGATGACATTTAGCACTTTCCTGACTCTCTTTCTCTCAGTCAGTCAGTCCTTATGTAGCAGATCACGTATGTGGCAGAGGCTGACCTCTGATCAGCACTATTAAAGAGTACATTGCACAGTGGGTGCAGAGTCCGAGTTGTGCAAAAGTCATCAAATGTGAGTTACAGATCTATGCCAGACTGTCAGTGCAAACACCCCTATCTGCTGAGGTCACTCATGGATTGGTGATGGCATTACAAACACCCCTGTGAGTCTTTTTGGGCCATTCTCAGCAATCGATAGGGAAACAGTTGATGCATGACCCGTTTGACGAGTAATGTGACGCATGAGGAAGATAAACAAGCACAAGGCAGCATGAAAAAGCAAGTTTTTCTGTTGCAACTGTACGAGCATAAGTAGGCCAAAACTTGGTCCTACAATAGTGTGATTACACTCTAAATCTAAAAGTGAATGTATTATAATCGCACATCCTAAAATAAAAAACTACTAGAAGTTTAACCTGGTGTAGATGTCAATTCACTTGGATTAAAATCTAAAAAGTGACATACAAATAATGACAATCCATGTGCAGGGAGAGGAAAGGGTATACCTAAATAATATAAAAAGAAAAATTCCCACAGTTGAAAGTATATGTCATGATACGTACAGTATATGCTCTGCAGGACTTTGGAAGATGCCTTTTCAATAAACAAGGAAAAAGTGTTACATAAGTTAGGGCCATGATCTGTATCTGATTGTAAAACAAATGTTCTTTTCGAATTGTATCTTCAACATTACAGCCTTAGGAGTTCTGCAGGTTATAAATGTTACTGTATATTATATGCACATTTGCTTCATGTCTGGGCCCCTGCTCTCAAGCTTTCCGTAGCTTATCAGGGTGTTCCATTTCACATCTCCATTGTTTCTTATGAGTTGTACATGGGCCTTTTCTTTATCTGTCTTTGTGAATACATTTTGTGATCTGTGATGCATCTAATTTAATTCTGCCCACCACTCTGGGATTGGAAATCAAACTGTACCTGTCCTCTGAACACTCCTGTGTGACACAGACAGACAGAATCATGTTGTTCACCAGGACAAAAGAAACAAAGAAACCTGAATTGCAACTTGTAGCAGCCTCCTCCATTACATTTCATCATTTTCCCAGTGCGTGCACCGAGCAGAAAAAATTGAGGCGGTTTCAGGACTGTGTGTTGCATGCAGACTTCGACGTTATGGCTTGTTTCAGTCGTCACACAGTGTTCCCTTCTTGTTTTCACCTCAGATTCTAACATCAGTTTAAAGTCCACAAATGAGCATTGATGCCTTATCATGCAAACACCGCCCCTGTCTGTGCGACACGGCCAATTGCGTTACAGGGGTTTCACACGCCCTGCCACATCACGAGCACCTCCTCCACAGCGCCAAGCAGGCAATAAATACAGCTTAGAGCCTCAGCTTCGACCCCTTCAATCAGTCCCATCGGTGCCGGAAGGCTGTCCAGGCTGTGTGCCATTTGTGTTGCCGTCGCTGTTTGATAAAACTCTGTCAAAGTAAGACTTGTTTTCTAGTTTCTAGCTTTTGCGTTCTCTTTCTGTCACTGTTTTCCACTTGTCTTTCGTGTTTGTCTTGAACCGGTTGCATGGTTTCTGCAAGATTAGTCTGCATCTTCGGGTTTCCTCGTGTTTCTAATTGTGCAGTAATGGATGTTAAGTTGCATACATGCATTCAAGAGGCACGTTTTAACAGTCTGAAGTGGGCTGGAAAAACAGGCTGCCAATTAGTAATGCTTAAGTTACAGTTTGTTTTCTATTTGAAGAGTAGATTTGTTGTAATTTTACTTTGCAAGTGTTGCAGCCTATATGCTGTCAGCCTGAGGGTTGCCAGTATGCCTCGGGCTTTGTGCAAACACTTGCAGGTAAACACATCCGTGTTCAGTGTGCCTTTTGTGCTCACATATTGCATTGCTGCAAATTGTGCACGTAATTTTAATTCCAAGCCAGCCTGCATATTATGATGTTAAGTTGGGGGGGCTTTTGCAGTAAACATTAGGCAACAAGTTAAGGTGAACTATGAACTTGTGTCTACGCATCTAAAGTCAGAACTTATCTGCTTGAAGGCCAAAGTTCAACCATGCAAGCCAAATATTTACAGAGGTGGTGCAAGAGAGACAGGACGTCAGAGGTTCATTGTGTTAGATTGGAAAAAAAGATTACATCTTCCTCATACTTCTTGAGGAGTTTTTGTGAAATAACTTGTTTTTCTCCTTCTAGGATGACTCATCAGTTTCCATCCCTGTCTCCGGAGCAGAAGAAGGAGCTCTCTGACATTGCTCAGAAGATCGTAGCTCCAGGAAAGGGAATCCTGGCTGCAGATGAGTCGACAGGTGAGCCTCAAGTGTCTAGTTGTTGTTCTGCGACGAGAGGTGACTGCAGAGTGTGCGACTGAAATTATTTCCCTCTTCCTCTTTTAAGGAACAATGGGAAAACGTCTCCAGAAAATCAACGTGGAGAACAACGAGGAGAACCGTCGCTGCTTCCGTGACCTCCTCTTCTCCTGTGATGCCTCCATGTCCAACTGCATAGGTGGGGTCATCTTCTTCCACGAGACACTGTACCAGAAAGCAAACAGCGGCAAGCTCTTCCCCCAAGTCATCAAGGATAAGGGCATTGTTGTCGGCATCAAGGTGAGTGGAGGATGAGTCTAGTCGAATGCACTCATCCTCAGGTTGTCCACATGTTGATCCGAAGCTAATAGATGTGTTTTGATTTCTTGTTCAGGTGGACAAAGGCACAGCTGGTCTGAATGGAACAGACGGAGAGACCACCACACAAGGTGAAAATGGATTTTATTTTTATTAGCAGCGTTATCCAGACTGAACAGAACCCTCCCCGCAGCTTACCTACACCCTGTTGCTGATTTTTCTACAGGTCTTGATGGGCTGTCGGAGCGCTGTGCCCAGTACAAGAAGGACGGTTGTGACTTTGCCAAGTGGAGGTGTGTGCTCAAGATCTCAGACGGCTGCCCGTCAGCTCTCGCCATCGCAGAGAACGCCAATGTCCTCGCCAGATATGCCAGTATCTGCCAACAGGTGTGTGCGGCCATAGTCTGCACAGAAATTAATTTACTGGGATTTAAAAATATTGGCTGCAAGTAATCCATTTTAAACTGACATTTTTGTTCTCCACCAGAATGGCCTGGTGCCTATTGTGGAGCCAGAGATCCTGCCTGACGGAGAGCACGACCTGCAGCGCTGCCAGTACGTCACAGAAAAGGTTGGTGCACTGTCTTCCGCTTAGTCGGCGAAACCACCAGCAGTAAAGATGGAAAACATATTTAAAAGCATGTGTAGTAATAAATCTGCTTCTTCATGTTCAGGTTCTGGCTGCTGTGTACAAGGCTCTGTCTGATCACCACGTGTACCTGGAGGGCACTCTGCTGAAGCCCAACATGGTCACTGCCGGACACTCCTGCACTAAGAAGTTCACCCCTCAGGAGGTTGCCATGGCCACAGTGACCGCTCTGAGGCGCACTGTCCCCGCCTCTGTGCCTGGTAAGTGTCAAAAGGCCAGCTTTTCCCTTAGCGAACCAATTTAAGAGGAATGAAGAGTTTCTCAGTGGCATGCTGCTTTCTGTGTCTTTCCAGGCATCTGCTTCCTGTCTGGAGGTCAGAGTGAGGAGGAGGCCTCCCGCAACCTGAACGCCATCAACCAGGTGCCCCTCCACCGCCCCTGGAAGCTGACCTTCTCATACGGCCGTGCACTCCAGGCCTCTGCTCTTGCAGCCTGGCAGGGCAAAGCTGCCAACAAGGCGGCTGCACAGGAAGCTTTCTGCACCAGGGCTAAGGTTAGTCTCAAAGGGCATGAAGAGCTATCACCTAATACTGAACAGACACTAATAAATGATTCCCACTTATCAATACGTAGTTGTGGACTGTGCACAAAACTGGCTGTTAAATCACTCTACCCTTGTATTACCCAACTTTATACCGACTGGTAAATGATTGATTCTTAAAAGCTTTCTGGACACGCAGTCTTGCACTAATGTAGCCCAGCTAATGTAGGCTGATCATTAACACTCAGGTTTGACTTTGCCCTAACTCTCCCCCTCTGTTGCTCTCTCCAGATCAACGGCCTGGCTGCCAAGGGAGAGTACAAGCCCTCCGGCTCAGCTGACCAGGCCTCCATGCAGTCTCTGTACACCGCCAGCTACGTCTATTAAATACTGTGAACATTAAAAAAAAATGCACATGGACCAAATATGACAAGAAGTGCCTCTGCTGGATTTCCCTCTTCCCTAGACTGCCAACATCAGGGGAGGACTTCCACTGTAATGTTGAACTACTGTTTGTATACTCAGTGAAATGACTGGAAATAAATTAATCTAACTAAATGTTGCTGGTTCCATTGCAGTTTTTTTGTGGTTTGTGGTCTTTGAGAAAGTTGCATTTAAATCATTGTTCCTATAAAATATAGACTTTAATGCAGTTGAGGTGTCGTAGAGATTTTTCTTAAACTTGGTGAATTGAGGGTGGGAAGTTACTGGATCCCAACATATCTACATGTCTCGCACATACAGTAGACAGTTTAATGGTTAAGAAGTAATACATCACTCAGTTATATCATCATGGTGACATGAATGTTGTGCATGGCTGTGCAGCTCATGCAAGTTTGCTTCGACCTTATAACAATAAATACAGTATACACACAAGTGAAAATCAACAGAACTGAAATCGCATTTGAATCAGTGCTGAGAAGCAAACTCATGTATCTTAATGAAACTTGGAGGAGTTGTCTGTGAAAAAACAGAACTAGGGTGGTGCTTACACAACAGTCATGAAGAAATACTGAAATCTTTTGAAAGCAGTGATCTAACTAAAGGTGTTGCTCCACCACCACCAAATTCAACACAGGACTCGAACACAAGTAGCAGTTCAACATTTTTAGGTCTCTTATCACACCAACAAATTTTCTGGTGCTGATCAGTTTGGTAACAAAATGTTTATCTGTAAGTCCAAGTATTAATTTATATTTACCTAAAATGTCTATGTCTAACAGAATAACAGGTCTCAGGTGTTCATTTGCTTTGATCTGAATCAGGGACTTATTTTGTCAAAAATTTGCATAATTGCCTAGATGGTTCAAGTTCTCATGGCAGCATTTACAAGCGGACCAGATCAAATACCTTGTGCGAGAAAGCTTCTCTTGATTGGTCAGAATTTCCATGCGGGAAAAATCCAGGAAGTAAACAAAACATTGAAGAAGAGTACACTTGCAAGATAAATGTGACACTTTCTAATGTCACAGTGGAGGGACAACTACGCAGGTTGATTTTAGCGCTGGTCATCGTGGACTATATTGCTGTCATTGTTCATTTTAGTCAAACCATACAGTTTGAAAACGAGGCGTGGCTCCAACTAGAAAACAATGTTTTGACTCAGTCTGGATGTTTTGGTGGGCACCCGAGTGCAGTGGTGTGTTCACACCTGCCCAAACGAACTGCACTTAGGAGGCAAACGAACTTGAGTTCAATTGAACCGAACCAAACAGGGCAGATGTGAAAGCGCCTTTAGTTTCAGGTGATCTTACACAAATGAAAACATAGTTAATTACCATTTCTGCCAATACATCCCCCTAAATCCTACACATTACTCCTTTAACTTGGTATCTTGAACTCTGACAAACCTAAAACAAACATCCTGATTAATTATTTGCTGGCTCTCTAATACAGTGTTCAAAGTACTCTTGCAGGTACAAACTTTACTACAGACTGTCGGCTACTTTTATTCAACAGTGCCAGTTAGTCTATAGTGCACCATGTCTGGGTGGTTCTACTTGTGCAGACAGTGTGTGTTAGTGCAGTCTATGCATATAGATGTGTGTGTGTGTGTGTGTGTGTGTAATATGATCATCAATCTGGGCATCATTTTATTTGATCATTTTATTGTTAATTTAACAAAGACAATATACATTACATTCATTGCACCACATATTACTATAAGCTAAAGCTAAATCTGTTTTTTTCTTAGGCTCTTCTTATCACAGTAATGTCGACGGACATGCTGAACATTACAGTGATTCACATTGATTATTCACAGCTGTATGTGGCCATACATATAATGGCCATACCCTGCACATACTGTAATCACAAAGCAGAAACATGATCATGGCATAAGGGTTAAAGGCTAATAGTACGTACAGTATATAATCAATATTACCAGTGTTAACTTACATTGTTATGGTTTGTACAGTATTAAGTTTTAGTGAATGCAGTAGATTTTATTGACAGATATCAGTATCGGCGTGTAAGACCTGTTAACCTCAAAGTACCATAGCTAAGTGTTTACGACTGCATGACCTGTACAATAAGTACACATAAGTCTTGAGAGACTCGTGGTTACTATGTTTTTCTCACATGAGACGACAGGAATCACTTTGATTCTGAAGCAAACTTTACAAAAAGAAAATAAATGTGGTTCAGTAATGCATTTCTTGCTGCAGTTATATATACTGTCGAGAGAAGCTTAGTGCAGTTGTGCAAAAAAAGAAAGAAAAAAAAAAGAGCTGTGGCTGTCCTATTGAGGCTACTGCCTGTAGGTGGTGTAATATTCACATGTGATATACTGGGCACAATGATGACCTGTTTCTTTCACAGGACAGGTGTGCTGCAGGAAAACAGTGTTAGTTCATGTAGAATGATACCTCTAAAGGTTGGGATTAGTTTGATGTTTTGTCACTCCTGGGTGTCGGGATGTGCTGGAAAATAACCTGTTGAATACAGAGATGGGACAGGTTAGGGAAGAGGACAGCAAGAAGGCAATAACATTACAGACAGACAGCTATTACACAACATAATTTATCAGTGGCCCCATTTAGGTTGTTAATAGCGACAAAATCTTTGATAATATTGTATTAGAAATTTTATTACCATTATTTTACAACTGTGTTTCTGTTTAATTCTGATTTTGCAGTATCTGTCTTATGTTGTTTGACTCATTATTAATGCTGCCCTAACCCCAATAAGGCTTTTCTGGGCAAATAAAGATTAAATAAGCACTGTGTAGGATTTAGTGGCATCTAGTGGTGAAGTTGCAAATTGCAACCAACTGTATACCCCTCCACTCTCCCCTTACCTTTCCAAGCATGAATGAGAATCTGTGGTGGCCTTCAGGTAATGTAAAAATGTGAAAGGCCCTCTTTAAAGACGGTGTTTGGTTTGTCCGTTCTTGGCCACTGTAGATAATTTCACACAATGGCGAAACCATAGAATTACAACCTCAAGTCCTTCACATGATGCCATTGGGCTCGGAAGGACTTTTCTTTTTCCAGACATAGACATGAATTGTGAAGTAGACCTCTGTAAATCAGTGGATCCATTTTTTGAGCGTCACAATCCCCAATTGAGATTCGATTCATTTGACCAGATGACATAACTAAAGTCTAGAAGTCTATCACCGTTCAAGTTAGTGGAGGGCTAAAGTGGAACTTAGCCACTCAGCCAGTGAAAGTCTCTTGTGCCCTTGCTCTATGGGCCCAAGGATGTGGAAAAGCCAGGTAATTTTATACCCAGGAAGTTGGACTTTTCAGCTTCATGTACCACTGAGCAACTTTCATAGGACTGAATGGGGCCCCACCTCCAATGCTGTATCCAGTTCTCCCTATACATCCATGAACAAGACCCGCTCTCTATTTAGATAATGAAGGGCTCATCATTTTGAGCTAACAAAAACATGATTCTTATTGTCAGGTGAATATACACTAATGACAACATAATTATGAACATTATATTTGATTTCTGCCAATAGATGCCTCTAAATCCTACAGACGGCACCTTTCAACAGAAAAACATTGCAATAGAGAATGTGTATTTGGATTCAGCCGAAAATAAACTTTGAAAAGGTCCCTAAAACCCTACCTTTCATGTCATTATTTGTGGTTTTCATTTAGTCTTCATACATTCTTGCCTGCCCCTGTAACTTTTTGCTGTTCAAAAACATCTCCCGCCAGAGGCTTAGATTTGAATTACAAATCTTAAGTCTCTGTGTGAAATGCCTGTTTTAGAAGAAGTGATGGTGTAAAACGTTTTACCTGAGAGTGTGTGGATTTCAGAGCTAAACGTGCGATGGTACTCAAGAAGATGAGAAGGGCCAACACACACACAGAGGAAGTGAGCAATATGCTCTCAATACCAGTAAGCTGTCCCCGAAGCAAGAGAAAGTGAAAGTTATTCATACAAATTGAAAATGTGTCCATAGAGCTGAAAACATTCAGTTTATGATGTAACTCACCATTCCGTTTCCTGTACTTTCATCATTATACCAGCCATTGTAGTAGTAAAAGAAAGTATATTCGATCAAGGTGGATATCCTGTAGCCAACAGAGACGAAGATTCCCAAAAGTGTAACCACATACATGGCCAAAGACACGGTCACCTGGGGAAGGTAAATTCAAAAAGATTAGGTGAGTTATTAAAAAAAGAAGGGCAGACTGAGCATCATGAATCAATAAAGTTAAACACTAAAACTACATCATAAAATGACAGTATACCTACCATCTTCTTGGATGGATGTATCTCAGTGTAGATAGACAGGTTCCCACAGACAAGAAACTTCAAAAACAAACAACAAAAAAGATCTTTTTTTTTTGTCATTCACCCGCAGTATATTTGGATGACTTTTATATCCTGGTTTACATTATCATCATGGCAGCTGGAGAAGTAACCGAAGCTCCTCTGTACTGTAGTAGAAAACTTTAAAAATTTAAAGCTGATTTATGATATAACAAGTTTGTCAAAGCCAAAGTGGAAGTGCCAAAAATTGCAGCTCTTTGAACGGCCTCTTGAGGCGGGCTCCAGAGTCCAGTCAACCCCCATAGACCCCCATGGTAAAATGCTCAACTTATTATCAGAAATACACATTTACAGCCTTGTATAAAAAATGGTTGACGTATTCTTAGATTTTTTAGTTTGGCCAATGTCCCGTCTGCTAACATTGACGGGGTGGGATTAATGACATGTACTGCAGCCAGCCACCAGGGGGCGATCAAGATGTTTTTGCTTCACTTTGGAGAGCTGTCATGTCATCCATCTTTGTTTTACAGTCTATGGTTCTACACTGTTCCACCTGGCAACTGGCATATGATGTCAAATCCAGCATCAAATATGACCGCTTGTAGTTACACGTTTTCAGATAGATGGAGCAGGAGGAAATATGACAATGAAAAGGCCCACTGAAGGAAGTAGAGGACCTGTGGTGTCAAGACAACAACCTACTCCTGAATGTCAAAGCTAAGGAGACGATAATAGACTAATAGGTTCTCACCTGATGACCCCAAAGACATGTTAGTTATCACTGCTCACTGGTCTGTATAGTTAAGCCTTGCCATAATAGCTTATAGGGCTTAGGAGGTTATTCACTGAGTGCTGATCCTTTCTGTAGAGCACAAACTTCTTGTGTTTATTTGAATGAATAGGAAAGTAAGTATGCCCCCCCTTAATATTAACAGGTCTTCGGTGGAGAAGGTATATAGTACCAAGTACCTTGGTGTCCACATTACCACGGGTCTGACCTGGGTGCTGCATCCTGATGCAGTGGTGAGAAAGGCAAGGCAGAGACTGTTTAACCTGAGACGCATGAGGACATTCCAGCTTTCCCCTCAGAGAACAAAGAGTACTTCATTCACCTGAGCAAACTATTGGCGCTGCTCTAACCTATAGGATGTTTACAGCAGATGCTGCAAACATGAGGAGAATCAGTATGTATCCCAAACAACCGGATATCGGCATTTTCCCCCTGCTGAGGCCTGGAGGAAGGTACTGATTACAACAAGGCGGCACTGAGAGGCTCAGGAAAAGCCTCTCCCTTCAGGCCACAAGGTTCCTGAATGAAAATCCTGCCTATGACTGCCCAGTCTTCACTATTAGTCTTTTTTTAATGCACAGATTGAAGGGACTGACATGATTACATGTCACTGGAAATGTATTTTATATAATTTCATGAGACAAATTAATCAATTGATTGATTAAAACTCTGACAGTTTGGGGACCTCTGCACACACCAGGGACACACATTTATGTTGAAAAGCCATGAAACACTACATTTGCATTATGTCACCTTTAGTAAAAGAGCTTTAGAGGTGCTGGTGTTGATTTTGTCACCTTCAGACAGCCAGGTTAACATCGTTTCTAGTCTTTATGCTAGGATTAGCTGCTAGTTTAACATTTACCGCACATACATGAGCGTGATATTGATCATAGCAAGAAAGCTAACAAGCCTATTTCCCAAGCTCTGAACGGGGCTTAAAGAGTCACTCTGATAGTGAGTGTGTTTATATGGACATGAATAACCCATTTATAATCTGTTTTTTGGCGTATCACATTTATGTGTTTAAGCATGGAAACACCATATTCCGTATATAAGAAAACCATTATACTTCTCTGAAAGAAACCTGGATCTATGGAATAACCCAGTTTGTCTGTGCTCATGTAAACACCATATCCCAAATATGATTATAACCAGAATATTATTCATGTCCATGTAACCACACTGACTACAACACTGTCACTGTGAAAACAAGTGCATGTGTTCAAATGTTACGCACCAGAGCTCCCTGCCAGAGGGGAATGTAGATTGTCCAAGATGTGCGCACACCTTGTTTGGCCAGGGGAAATCCCATCAGGAGCTCTGCACAGCCAAAGACCAACATGACAATCTGGGAAGGAGAAGAGGAAGGATGGATTAAAACACCTACAGCAGACAGTTTGGAGCTGCTCTTGTGTACATCATATATCATGTGACTGTCATTTCTGTGGCTCTGGATTGTCAGATGTGTTACCCCAAGACTTCTGGGCTCATTTCGTACAAAGCGATGCAAAGGCTTGCCAGACATCAGCTCCATGTTGACTGCCGCCTGATTCCCATCATTTCCTGTTGTTGTTCTCTCTCTAGTTGTTGACTCAGTTCCCTCCATTGCCAGTAAATCCACACGCTAGAGAAGAAGAGTTAACAGAACCAGATGTATACTTTCCACTGTGCTACACAGACTGTATTTTGAGTCCACTATGCAGATTTAAAGAGTAGGAGAGTAAGATAATTAGTTCAGATAGCTGCTGCATGCAAGATTATAAAGCTGCCTCAAAGAATGCAGTGTTTTTTACAAACATGCAGAGAGGCAGTGTGACTGACAATGGGAAGGGAGTGTTGAGGGTATAAAAGGGAAGTGGGGAAATTTGAGACTTCTGCATTTTTTTTCCGTTATAGGGAGGAGCTGGAAACTTTGTTTGCAAGTCAGCATGAAAGTCTTTACCGAGCAATAGGATGAGTAGGACAGCAGGTGGTGCTCCAGTAGATGTGTTGCTCTCCGTCTAATCTCTCCTTCACTGTTGTACTGAATGGCTTCTAACAGCGAGAGTCCACTTTGCCTCACAAACTCCTCTGCAACCTAAAGGGAAAGAATAGAAACTGTTAGAGTAGCTTGGTAAAAGCTCATCATAGGCTGGTTTGATAGTTCCCATTGAGCAGCATCGCCGTTTTAAAGGCTTCACTTATTTACCTGTGGACCACTACCTAGGAGCATGAACAGGACATCCATACTCAGGGTGACCATCTCTTGGTCAGCCATTTTAAGTGTGGCACAGAGTGCAGACAGTAATCCATGATGGGCCAGCTGGACACAGAACTCCTTTTTCTTGTGGGCAATATTAGCTAGAACTCTCAGGATCTGAGTATAACAAGAAGGCACAGACCTGTGAGATTAGTGTAGCACTGTGGGAACGTGTGACAACTCTACATTACGCCAAAGATAAGAATAACAGAACAAACACACTGTTTATCATCAAGTGCTACAATGACAACATAAATATCTTATGAGAGCAACAATATTAAAGTTGCACAGACCATGGTATTGATGCCTTGAGAGAAAGGGAGGAGCTGAATCAGTCCAGGGACCAAGTTGAGAGTCAGCAGAGCAGAGCAGAGCAGAGCAGAAAGTGCTGGAGTGAGCTGTCACAGCAAAATGGAAAATGCACAAGAACAAACCTATAAATACAATATATCAATCCTTAGATGTAAATCAGTATGTTTGACCCCCCACCTCTAAAGAAGTACATGACATTATATTAGATTTGAAAAATTCTGCTGCAGGACATGATGAAATAAGTTCTAGTCTTATAAAGACAGTACTTTTGTCTATTGTTGAGTCCTTCACCCATGTTTTAAGTTTATCTCTAAAAACAGGTGTTGAACCAAGTGACCTTAAATCAGCTAAAGTCATTCCACTATTTAAATCAGGTGATTGTAGCATATTTACAAATTATCGTCCCATATCTGGCTTACCCACTTTTTCTTAAGTTTTAGAGAAACTAGTATATTCAAGAATTTAAAAAACATTGAGATGAGAGGAAAAACAAAAGTCAACAGAAATGGCCCTTTTGCAGTCTGTTCAAAAAGTCAAAAGACTTTGACACCATTGATCACAATATCCTTATTGCTAAACTACAAAAATATGGTTTTCATGATGTTGCTCCTAAATGGTTGATTGATCATTTAAAGGACAGGGAACAATATGTATCTCTAAATACACACAATTCAAATAGAGCTACGCTTCTTTGTGGGGCACCTCAAGGTTCCATCCTTGGACCTCTCTTGTTTTTGATGTATATGAATGATTTACCCAGAGTCTGCAATAATGCACTGCCTCTTTTATTTGCTGATGACATGTGTCTTATTGCTTCACATGAAAATTCTAGCCCACTGATTCGAGAAGCAAATGAAGAGCTATCATCAATCTCTAAATGGTTTCAGATGAACTCTCAAAATAATTAAATCTAGTTTTCTAATATTCTGTAACAAAAATAAAAAGTATACTAAAGAAGAAGCCAAATTATTCATAGACAATACTAGAATTACTCTGGTTCCTCATTTTCATTTTGAGTAGAGTTCATTCATTGATAAATCATTCTTGTATTTTGACTTAATTACAGCTTAATTTATCTGTATATTATGTACTGTAACACTGCAGGGTGCCACATGTCCCACTTTTCTCAATACGATTTTGTTTAGTCAAAAGAAATTTTTGAGAATGATGAGCTTCGCTGAAAAATCTGTTTCATCTGCTCCTCTTTTCAGAAAAGACAAACTGCTATCAATTTTTAATGTGAACATATACCAGACTTGTGTGTCCATGTACAAATATGTGCACCTAACTCATCAATTGCCCAGCGCTTTTCAGAATTTTTTATTGTTTTTTTCAGACATTCATTCTTATTGTACAAGACACTCAAAGGACTTCCATCTTCCATAATGTCGGACTTCCCTGAATCAATATACACTGAAATACAGAGGACCATCTCTTTGGAATAATTTACCTACATCTCTACAATCAACATCTACATTTTTCGCAGTTTAAAAATATCTGAAATTGTTTTACTTCATTGTAATGCATCACACCTTGTAAACATTCATTTCTATCAGTTTAATATTACTACTTAGCCTTGACACCTTGAAGTTTGTTCATTGTTAGCTATATAGGGGAGGTATTCTTTATAAGCTTTTTTTGTCTTCCAACCTCTCCTACACAATGTTTTAACTTTTTTCTTATTTTATTGTCTTTTGTATGTATATAATGTGACTTCTCAAAAGTCTCAATTGAAGTAAATCAAATGTGATATTACAGTGATATGTGATACTCCATAAACATTTAAATATCCCACTGTATAAATAAATAGTTAAACATATTGAGAAATGCGCCGATTCTCTTTCTTTCTGAGAAGAGTTTTAATGTTGTCTTTTAATTCACTGAGACTCGGAACAAAAGGGATCTCCTCTTGTGTGAGATGTGGCAGAGATGGTTGCCTCCAGGTGAGAATATTTCTTCAATGCAGTCCTGGACAGTGAAGCATAATGGGGTCATCATCGACATAAGTCAATTTGGTGTCAATCTGTCACACAGTCTTATTTTCACAATGAAGTATTTCCAGGGGAAAAAAAAGGCTCAGTTGTGTTTCAGTAATACATTTATTGCTGCAGTTATGTATAGTGCAAAATGAAACTTAGTGCAGCTGTGCAAAAAAAAAAAAAAGGGTTGTGGCTGTCCTATTAATGCTACCGCCTGTAGGTGGTGTAATATTCACATGTGCTATAATGTCCAGTGGTACAGTTAGTATAATGATTACAGTGTTAGTTCATGTAGAATAATACTTCAAAAGGTTGAGATTAGTTTCACGTTTTGTCACTCCTGGGTGTCGGGATGTGCTGGAAAATAACCTGTTGAAGATACAGAGATGGGACAGGTTAGGGAAGAGGACAGCAAGAAGGCAATAACATGATGACAGACAGACAGCTGTTAAACAACATAATTTATCAGTGGCCCCATTTAGGTTGTTTCTAAGGAAAAAATCTTTGATAATATTGTATTAGAAATTTTATTACCATTATTTTACGACTGTGTTTCTGTTTAATTCTGATTTTGCGGTATCTGTCTTATGTTGTTTGACTCATTATTAATGCTGCCCTAACCCCAATAAGGCTTTTCTGGGCAAATAAAGATTAAATAAGCACTGTGTAGGATTTAGTGGCATCTAGTGGTGAAGTTGCAAATTACAACCAACTGTATACCCCTCCACTCTCCCCTTACCTTTCCAAGCATGTGGATGGCAGGACAAAATGTGATGAAATATGCAAAAACCTCGCTGCAGAAACATCAGTGGTTATTAGTGAGAATAAACTTTGTAGGATTGTGACACTGGCAAGTAAAATAGTTGGCAGACCACAAAAGCCAGACAGCTCTTTACAGAAATGACGAGGAAGAAAGCAGGGAGTATCTTGGAAGATACTTCTCACCCTCTTTTTAGCCAGCTTGAAGTCTTGAGCTCTGGGACGGGCTAAAGAGTCCCTCTGGCAACCAAAGATGTATTTAAGAGGCCCTTCATCCCGAGTGCCATCAATATCCTTAACTCAACAAAGTGACTGATGAGCTTTAAACCACAGACAGACACTGAGCTGATTTAAAGTGTGAAGTATTTCTGTAATGAATATGTTTTGTTTGTTTTACTAACTATTTGTCTGCTTATACAAAGTTGTCTTTTGTGTTTTTGGTGAGCAAAAGACACATTTCCACCTATGGTGGACAATAAAGATGTATTGTATTGTATTGTATGTTATTGTCAGGTGAATATACACTAATGACAACATAATTATGAACATTATATTTGATTTCTGCCAATAGATGCCTCTAAATCCTACAGACGGCACCTTTCAACAGAAAAACATTGCAATAGAGAATGTGTATTTGGATTCAGCCGAAAATAAACTTTGAAAAGGTCCCTAAAACCCTACCTTTCATGTNATTTGATTTCTGCCAATAGATGCCTCTAAATCCTACAGACGGCACCTTTCAACAGAAAAACATTGCAATAGAGAATGTGTATTTGGATTCAGCCGAAAATAAACTTTGAAAAGGTCCCTAAAACCCTACCTTTCATGTCATTATTTGTGGTTTTCATTTAGTCTTCATACATTCTTGCCTGCCCCTGTAACTTTTTGCTGTTCAAAAACATCTCCCGCCAGAGGCTTAGATTTGAATTACAAATCTTAAGTCTCTGTGTGAAATGCCTGTTTTAGAAGAAGTGATGGTGTAAAACGTTTTACCTGAGAGTGTGTGGATTTCAGAGCTAAACGTGCGATGGTACTCAAGAAGATGAGAAGGGCCAACACACACACAGAGGAAGTGAGCAATATGCTCTCAATACCAGTAAGCTGTCCCCGAAGCAAGAGAAAGTGAAAGTTATTCATACAAATTGAAAATGTGTCCATAGAGCTGAAAACATTCAGTTTATGATGTAACTCACCATTCCGTTTCCTGTACTTTCATCATTATACCAGCCATTGTAGTAGTAAAAGAAAGTATATTCGATCAAGGTGGATATCCTGTAGCCAACAGAGACGAAGATTCCCAAAAGTGTAACCACATACATGGCCAAAGACACGGTCACCTGGGGAAGGTAAATTCAAAAAGATTAGGTGAGTTATTAAAAAAAGAAGGGCAGACTGAGCATCATGAATCAATAAAGTTAAACACTAAAACTACATCATAAAATGACAGTATACCTACCATCTTCTTGGATGGATGTATCTCAGTGTAGATAGACAGGTTCCCACAGACAAGAAACTTCAAAAACAAACAACAAAAAAGATCTTTTTTTTTTGTCATTCACCCGCAGTATATTTGGATGACTTTTATATCCTGGTTTACATTATCATCATGGCAGCTGGAGAAGTAACCGAAGCTCCTCTGTACTGTAGTAGAAAACTTTAAAAATTTAAAGCTGATTTATGATATAACAAGTTTGTCAAAGCCAAAGTGGAAGTGCCAAAAATTGCAGCTCTTTGAACGGCCTCTTGAGGCGGGCTCCAGAGTCCAGTCAACCCCCATAGACCCCCATGGTAAAATGCTCAACTTATTATCAGAAATACACATTTACAGCCTTGTATAAAAAATGGTTGACGTATTCTTAGATTTTTTAGTTTGGCCAATGTCCCGTCTGCTAACATTGACGGGGTGGGATTAATGACATGTACTGCAGCCAGCCACCAGGGGGCGATCAAGATGTTTTTGCTTCACTTTGGAGAGCTGTCATGTCATCCATCTTTGTTTTACAGTCTATGGTTCTACACTGTTCCACCTGGCAACTGGCATATGATGTCAAATCCAGCATCAAATATGACCGCTTGTAGTTACACGTTTTCAGATAGATGGAGCAGGAGGAAATATGACAATGAAAAGGCCCACTGAAGGAAGTAGAGGACCTGTGGTGTCAAGACAACAACCTACTCCTGAATGTCAAAGCTAAGGAGACGATAATAGACTAATAGGTTCTCACCTGATGACCCCAAAGACATGTTAGTTATCACTGCTCACTGGTCTGTATAGTTAAGCCTTGCCATAATAGCTTATAGGGCTTAGGAGGTTATTCACTGAGTGCTGATCCTTTCTGTAGAGCACAAACTTCTTGTGTTTATTTGAATGAATAGGAAAGTAAGTATGCCCCCCCTTAATATTAACAGGTCTTCGGTGGAGAAGGTATATAGTACCAAGTACCTTGGTGTCCACATTACCACGGGTCTGACCTGGGTGCTGCATCCTGATGCAGTGGTGAGAAAGGCAAGGCAGAGACTGTTTAACCTGAGACGCATGAGGACATTCCAGCTTTCCCCTCAGAGAACAAAGAGTACTTCATTCACCTGAGCAAACTATTGGCGCTGCTCTAACCTATAGGATGTTTACAGCAGATGCTGCAAACATGAGGAGAATCAGTATGTATCCCAAACAACCGGATATCGGCATTTTCCCCCTGCTGAGGCCTGGAGGAAGGTACTGATTACAACAAGGCGGCACTGAGAGGCTCAGGAAAAGCCTCTCCCTTCAGGCCACAAGGTTCCTGAATGAAAATCCTGCCTATGACTGCCCAGTCTTCACTATTAGTCTTTTTTTAATGCACAGATTGAAGGGACTGACATGATTACATGTCACTGGAAATGTATTTTATATAATTTCATGAGACAAATTAATCAATTGATTGATTAAAACTCTGACAGTTTGGGGACCTCTGCACACACCAGGGACACACATTTATGTTGAAAAGCCATGAAACACTACATTTGCATTATGTCACCTTTAGTAAAAGAGCTTTAGAGGTGCTGGTGTTGATTTTGTCACCTTCAGACAGCCAGGTTAACATCGTTTCTAGTCTTTATGCTAGGATTAGCTGCTAGTTTAACATTTACCGCACATACATGAGCGTGATATTGATCATAGCAAGAAAGCTAACAAGCCTATTTCCCAAGCTCTGAACGGGGCTTAAAGAGTCACTCTGATAGTGAGTGTGTTTATATGGACATGAATAACCCATTTATAATCTGTTTTTTGGCGTATCACATTTATGTGTTTAAGCATGGAAACACCATATTCCGTATATAAGAAAACCATTATACTTCTCTGAAAGAAACCTGGATCTATGGAATAACCCAGTTTGTCTGTGCTCATGTAAACACCATATCCCAAATATGATTATAACCAGAATATTATTCATGTCCATGTAACCACACTGACTACAACACTGTCACTGTGAAAACAAGTGCATGTGTTCAAATGTTACGCACCAGAGCTCCCTGCCAGAGGGGAATGTAGATTGTCCAAGATGTGCGCACACCTTGTTTGGCCAGGGGAAATCCCATCAGGAGCTCTGCACAGCCAAAGACCAACATGACAATCTGGGAAGGAGAAGAGGAAGGATGGATTAAAACACCTACAGCAGACAGTTTGGAGCTGCTCTTGTGTACATCATATATCATGTGACTGTCATTTCTGTGGCTCTGGATTGTCAGATGTGTTACCCCAAGACTTCTGGGCTCATTTCGGACAAAGCGATGCAAAGGCTTGCCAGACATCAGCTCCATGTTGACTGCCGCCTGATTCCCATCATTTCCTGTTGTTGTTCTCTCTCTAGTTGTTGACTCAGTTCCCTCCATTGCCAGTAAATCCACACGCTAGAGAAGAAGAGTTAACAGAACCAGATGTATACTTTCCACTGTGCTACACAGACTGTATTTTGAGTCCACTATGCAGATTTAAAGAGTAGGAGAGTAAGATAATTAGTTCAGATAGCTGCTGTATGCAAGATTATAAAGCTGCCTCAAAGAATGCAGTGATTTATACAAAAACATGAAGTGACCTACCTTGTTTTAGTATTTCATGCAGAGAGGCAGCGTGAGTGACAACGGGAAGGGAGTGTTGAGGGTATAAAAGGGAAGTGGGGAAATCTGAGACTTCTGCATTTTTTTTTCCGTTATAGGGAGGAGCTGGAAACTTGGTTTGCATGTCAGAGGTTGTGGCTGTTTCTCAGCACCAGTGGTGGAAGAAGTACTCAGATCCTTTACTTAAGTAAAAGTAGTACCACAGTGTAAAAGTACTCTTGTTACAAGTAAATGACCTGCATTCAAAATTTTACGTAAGTAACAGTACAAAAGTACAAGCATCAAAATGTACTTTTAAATCCTAAAAGCATCATGCAGAATGGCCAGTCTCTGGATTATAATTATTGGTACATTATTGTGTTCATCAGTGTAATGTTGCAGCTGTTTAATTACTTTAAATTCTGCTGGGTAGTTTAATTTCTAATAATATATAAACATATATAGTATATCTAGTAGATTATATTTCATATTATTAATCAGAATCTGCAAAGTACTGCTACTTATTATTATTACTGTAATCACTATTGAATCTTAATAATTTAGTCAGTAAACTGTTTCAAATAAAATTTAAATATTGTTATCAAGAGAATATCTTATCTCTAAAAAAAACCAGCCTTAAATTCATAGTTCAGTTGATATTTATTCATAATTTATTTCGTGAATGTACAGTCATTGACAATGCATTATTGGCTAAAAATACATGATACCTCTAAAAACTTCTATTGCCCTTATTCTACATATGTACAGTCTGTTATATAAACCCACCCTCTGTACAGTAGATGTTCCAGGAGAGACTTAGATGAGCTAAAACACATCAATCTTCTTCAGTGACTCAATCAAGTGATGGTGCCACAAGATGCAACAGACAAATAGACTAGAGGTACTGAGTCTCAGGTATTAAAAAAATATTTCATCTTTACATGCATTAAAATACCATTGATAACAACACTGAAAATGGTAAACATCAAATTACCAGTAGATCATTTTCAAAAGGTATTAAAAATTGATTTTAAACCCACTCCAGTGTATTTTGGCATTTTTATATTTCAGATTTTTCTGATTCATTTCCCGTTGATTAGCTGTACAGTTTACAGAAACATTTTTTGACAAATTACTTAATTTGCGCTCAAAGTAATTTTGTTGCTAAAATGGAGGATGATGTATGACTATATTAAAAGCTGCAGGTCATACGTCATCCTTCAAGCTCGCACAGGTGCGCTGTCATGCCTTGCCATCTGAGTAGCAAACCGATAAACACTGTTGTTAGCTAGTGAGTCCAAACCCAAACCGAGACATTCATTTATTCATTTTCTGTAACCGCTTATCCTGGTACAGGGTCGTGGGTGTGCTGGAGCCTATCCCAGCTGTCATTGGGTGAGAGGCGGGGTTCACCCTGGACAGGTCGCCAGACTATCACACTATCACTGGATTCCAACCCAGAACCCCCTTCCTTAAGATGTTACTCTTGACACCTATGGTAGAAAGGCAATCTGGTTGCCATGGTAACGGATTTGCCAGACTATACCCACATCCCCATTCTCCGTTAGAGACAACAGTTAACAGAAAAACAGGAAGTAACACTGGCTGGAGTGGGGCTTTAAGTATAACATTGTTTGTCCATTATATAGATTGCAAAGTGTAAACAAAAGTCCTGCACTCTCAGGTGTGTCCTTACGGTATCAGTGACTCACTGTACCCTATAGATGTGAATTTGATGCCTTTCGGTTGGCTCAGGAGCACGGGATGTTGTCCACCTTTAATGCAACAGATGATATCAGTTAGTTTTTGAAATTTTCAGTAAATTCAACAAACAAGACAAAAGGCATGAAAGTCTTTACCGAGCAATAGGATGAGTAGGACAGCAGGTGGTGCTCCAGTAGATGTGTTGCTCTCCGTCTAATCTCTCCTTCACTGTTGTACTGAATGGCTTCTAACAGCGAGAGTCCACTTTGCCTCACAAACTCCTCTGCAACCTAAAGGGAAAGAATAGAAACTGTTAGAGTAGCTTGGTAAAAGCTCATCATAGGCTGGTTTGATAGTTCCCATTGAGCAGCATCGCCGTTTTAAAGGCTTCACTTATTTACCTGTGGACCACTACCTAGGAGCATGAACAGGACATCCATACTCAGGGTGACCATCTCTTGGTCAGCCATTTTAAGTGTGGCACAGAGTGCAGACAGTAATCCATGATGGGCCAGCTGGACACAGAACTCCTTTTTCTTGTGGGCAATATTAGCTAGAACTCTCAGGATCTGAGTATAACAAGAAGGCACAGACCTGTGAGATTAGTGTAGCACTGTGGGAACGTGTGACAACTCTACATTACGCCAAAGATAAGAATAGCAGAACAAACACACTGTTTATCAAGTGCTACTATGACAGAATAAATATTCCATAAAAGTTTGGTTTCAGCTTGCACAGACCATGGTATTGATGCCTTGAGAGAAAGGGAGGAGCTGAATCAGTCCAGGGAGCAAGTTGAGAGTCAGCAGAGCAGAGCAGAAAGTGCTGGAGTGAGCTGTCACAGCAAAATTTGAAAATGCATGGGAGCAAACATAAAAACAAACTTAATACATACAATATATCAATCCTCAGATGTCAATTCTCAAAAGTCTCATTTCAAGTTAATCAAATGTGATATTACGGTGATATGTAACGCTCCATAAACATCTAAATAAGCCATTGTATAAATTTAATAGTTAAATATTTTGAGAAATATGCCCATTCTTTTTCTTTCTGAGAAGAGTTTTAATGTTGTCTTTCAATTCACTGAGACTCGGAACAAAACGGGATCTCCTCTTGTGTGAGATGTGGGGGAGATATGAAAAATGGTTGCCTCCGGGTGAAAATATTTCTTCAATGCAGTGCGTCCCCTGGACAGTGAAGCATCATGGTGTCGAGCTGTAGCACAGTCTTATCACAATGAAGTATTACCAGGGGAATAAAATAGGGATGCAGGATGCGTACCTGGCAACATTACTGTCCCAATTTACGCAATTTAAAGACCACAATCAGTGCAGAAATTTCTGTTTGAGATTCAGCATGGCTATATCAAACCTGTGAGGTTGTTGAGCACCCAGGCACTCTCTCTGGCCAGCGCTGGCTGGGTCTGCAGGTACGCCTGAAGGAGTGCACACAGAGCAACCACGATACGAACGTCACCCACTTGAGTGCTCAGGTCTTTAACTGGACAGGAAGACAGGAGGTTTCCCATGCACCTCAGCAGAGGACATATAAGCTGGAGCGGAAGAACACATTGAAAATCTCCATGTCAGTTAAATTGTTGCATACTTCAGACTAAAGATTATAAATGGTACCTAACACTGTGGCTGATTTTCCTGAGCATGGTTTATTGAAAGTTTCATCAGTTTTTGATTTTCTAACTTCCTGTATGAAAGACAATGATTGACTAAGATGAGTAGTTAATCACAGTGAAATGTACTTAGCTTCATTTATTTAGATGTCAAAATAAATACATATCTTTACTGCCAACATTTCATAATGAGGTAATACAGTTGCAAGCTGATACTGTTTTAAAACTTGTGTAATGCTCGTAACAACCAAGAACACTTAATAAGTCTCATAGTTTTAGTGTTTGGTCATTTGTTCGGATTGTCTGACAACACAGCTGGTGATAGTGATGCTTTTCAGCAACCGACTCTAAAATCTCTGATGTCAAGGCTTCCATGAACACATCCACAAACAACATTTTTTTCGACAAAATAAGAAAAAAGCCTGCACACATGACAGGTGAAATTATTCACTGTGATGAGTTACAAGTCTGCAAATTTTTATTCCATGCTGACATGATCTGAAACCAATGAGGTATTGGAAGGTAAGAAATCACTCTCTCATCAGTTATGCTTTGAGTAATAAAAAGAAATGGTGCATGTGATTTGTTCTAAGAATGTCAAAAAAACACAGCAGAGCATATAAAAAAGAAAAAACAAACCTTAAAAAGCGAGAGACATTATGAAATATGCATTTAATCCATTAATTTCCTTACCAGCTCCATTCCTTCTTCTTTGTTTCCTTTGGCCACAGCACCACCTAGTGACACTAACAAGGAACTGCACTGCAGCAGCGCCCCATGAGCCAACAGCACTCTGTTGTCCTCAGTGCTTTGGAGTGAGATAAAGACAGACAGAGACTTTTGATGGAGCACTTACATGTAACAACAGCTCAGTATGAGAAAACAGACTGTTGACACTTCTCTCTCACCTGCATGTGAGGTAGTGCAGACACCACGCACACTCAATGGCAGGTGCCAGGCCAAAGTTTGGGTCTGGAGTCAGGACTGACAACAAGTGCTGAGGTAAACTAGAGGCCAACACCATCCTGCAGAAACAGAGAAAGACTATCATACAACGGACAGCAATGTTTAATGTGAGCAATGCCTCATAAGAGAAATTAAAGAACAGCAATGTAGAAAATGGAGATGAACTAGTGCGTGTCATTACGGGATTATTTTTTCGGCTGCATCTTTGGCCTGGAGAAGCTGAGAGAGGGTGAATCCCACGGCTTCCACCACCGCAAGGTTATGTCTTTGGTTCTGCAAACACAGACAGAAACATTGAGAAAGTAAAGCTACTATTATTACTACATTTAACCCTTAGTGGCACCAGTTCAGAGTCATGTAAGGAAATGCGATTTAGAGGGATTTAGTGGCATGTAGCGGTGAGGATTGCAGATTGCAACCAGCTGAAACCTCTCCTCTTTAGTATTCCTTCAGTATTCTTTGTTTGGGAGGTTTTTACCAGGAGCTGATTTATCCGCAAAGGTCTCTTCCTCTCAAAAACAAACAGACCAGGAGATTGAAACCAGTAAAAACACTGAATAAAGCAGTTTCGCATAAAAGAAAATTCCGTCTTTCTTTGACACTCTCGTCGCGGAGGGGCTTCTAACTACAGAGGCTGATGCAAAAACACAAATGGCCTTATCTAGGGCCAGTGTTTGGTTTGTCTGTTCTGGGCTACTGTTCAAACATGGCAATGCAACATGGTGATCTCTTTAGACAAGGACCCGCTCTCTTTGTAGATATAAACGGCTCTTTTTAAGGAAACAAAGAACAAGAGGATTCTTATTTTCAGGTTGTTATACACTAAATGAAACATACTTATCACATTACATTCCATTTCTGCCAGTATGTGCCCCTAAATCGTTCACAATGGACCTTAAGGTACTGGTGCGACTGAGGTGTTGTTACAATGTTGAGCACTGATGAATTTTGTTTACCTCTATACAGTTGGCCAGAGCTGGTATGATTCCCTGGGCCAGGAGCTTCTCTTTTACAGCATCACTGTCTGGGCATAAATTACCAAGCGTGTAGAGACACAGCTCCTGTGTACACATGAACATACACACATGTAAAGTAAAAAACTCTCCTGCATAATTACACATTGTCTGGCATGAGTGTGCGCTCACAGTGAACTTGGTGCTCTGGCCAGACAGGTAGGTGAGAAGGTAGGGGGTGGCAGGCAGACAGGCTGGTGCAACACTAGCGTGAGGAGAGTGAGACAGCTGATGGAGGCACCTAACAGCCTGCAGACGATATGTAGCATCAGAGCCCGTGAGGAGACCAACTAGAAGATGTATGCTATTCTCCTGCCTGCAGGGAGGACAGAATTACAAACAGATATAACAGATGAGAAACAGAGGTACAAATGTCAATAAGGTAATTTAAAAACATTTGATGTGGTCAACAAAAGCTGCCACCATACTTGATGAAGGTGAGCTGTGCTGATGGGTCGCGGAGAGCTTTACTCAAGGCCTTCAGGTGTGCCTCCCTCTCTGGTCCGCTGTGTTGCAGCTTGTGGAACAAACCGACCACGTCCTGGGGAAATGAGGAGCAAATTCAGATGGGAAGTTTATCTACCAAAATATTTTCTATTACAATGTCTGTCTCACCTGTTCTGCTGAGTTGGTGTCCATGGTGACACCTGGCGGGTCCTCATCTTCATTCAGTAGGAGTCTCTTGCTCACAAGCTGTCTATCTCTGCGGGCTTGTCTCAGTGCTACAGCATTAAACACAGACAAATACCACATCATCTTCTGCGACTGAGAGTAGCCTATAGTACTTGGCTATTCAGTGTCAAGATGTGCTATAAGTCACCAATCTGTTAAATGAAGAGACAAAGCTACTCTGCAGATGATGAGTTAAGGATGTCACAGTAGCTGGAGGAGTTACCAATGCAATTTTAACATTCTCTTATTAATTTTCCATAACTGCTAATCCTGGTACAGGGTCTGAACGGGGCTGGAGCCTATCCCAGCTGACATTGGGTGGCAGACGGGGTACACCCTGAATAGGCTATCAAAGGGCTGACACATAGAGACAGACAACCATTCACACTCACATTCACACCTGCAATTTTAACATCATGAATAGATACCAACTTAGATTTCTGTCCTCCATTTGTTATTATATAGATAGTATTTTGAAAGATGTGACATTAATATTTAATAACCTCATGTTGGTTTGCCATTAGTTACTGAATGTCTACATTACTACAATGTCATTTCTTAGCAACCATAACACCAGCCTTTATATCACTTGTCATAACTTACTCTAAATGTTAGCATTACTTGACACATGGTCCAAAACTCTGCACTGAATGAAGTCTCTGGGTTGAGTTAATGCTTGTTGACTGACACCTAGCTACACAGGAACGTTTCTGAGGGATGATGATATAACATTATTTTTAATGGGTGTTGTGTTTATGGGGTCTAGAAACCTGACAGATCCATGGAGCTGGTGGGATGAAAGGACTCTTCATCTTCATCCAAACCTGTTTGGATGAACCAGTGGACCTCTTTGCAGTGGCCATCAGATAAGTTATCTTACATTGCCCTCTCTGACTGAACTGCAATTATACCTCTAACACACACACACACACACACACACACACACACACACACACACACACACCATACCATACCCACCCTCCAACACACACACTCCACACACACACCATACCATACCCACCCTCCAACACACACACTCACACACATGCACTCTCACAGGGTCCTCCAGGGATTGATTTATTTAAAGGACCATTAAATTTCAGTTTTGGAGTAGTATCTATTTCAGGATTGTTTTTTTTAATTAATAGGTAATTGGTGTGTGAAATCTTGTGTTTGATTATCAACCTTACCTTGTTGATCTGAGTCTGTTTTGAGTAAAATATAAAGAGGTAATCCAAGAATGAAACAATGATTTGTGTTTTTCCCATCAGGTTGTGTAGCAGTGGATACTAGCTAATTCCCAAACTAATTTAAATTAATATTAAAATAAATGAAAGATTAGCATGAAGCTGTAGCTAGCTAACTACAGTAGCTGTAATGTGTTGATGTGACAGCTACTGCATGCTGGCAGGTCTTTCACAAACAAGATACTTTTTAGGTATAGCTGTCATCTTTGCTACCTAACGTAACATACATGTTGACGTTTAACGTTTTAAAATAACGGTAGTTTCACGTTAGGAAAACAAACAGGTAAACTTTGCAGATAACTCTTTTCCCTGTAACGTTAAAGTAGTTAACCGCCTCTTTCTTTCACGATGGGTTAACACTAACGTAATCTAAAAGCTTTTTATTGACATGAAGTTGACGCCATATTGGCTTGGTAACTAAACTAATTACAACCCTAACGGCTAACGTTATAAATTAACATATCATTATGAACATATTTTAAGACTCACCTTTCTCGTGCTCTCGCCTCTTTACTTTGAGCTCCTCCAAACTGTCGCCTTGTCGCCCAGCTTTGTGGCGAACTTTGTTTAACCTCCACATCTGGTTATTTTAAGGTCAACAACTTAAATTAAACGTTAGTTAAACTATAATTCATTATGGAAGATGCTGTGCTGTAGTCGCAGCCACCAAACAGAAATTGAAGTTCTTCTTCGGGGTCTTTTGAGAGGGACCTTATTGGGCGGCTGCAGCGCCACCGCCATGTAGCGGTCACACATGGTAGAGACAGGCACTCCTGGTGAGTAACACTGCATTATCATGTATATATATATATGTATATATGTATATATATATATATATATATATATATATATATATATATATATATATATATATATATATA
>NC_065509.1:20408258-20410232 GCF_006386435.1 Epinephelus moara
ACTGCTCATTTTCATATATTGGGAGAAGTTCTTATTCGATTTCTGATGTACGTGTGTGAAAATATTTACACTCAATACAGTCAAATCAAGCTGAAACATCTACTGCCTGCAACAATGATGAATGGAAACATGATGGCTTTTAGTCAGGGTGCATTCAGCAGCTAAGCTTCACTATACACCTGAAGTTTCCAAATCAAAGCGAGATGGCTGGTTTAGTAGCTTTGTGTGCTACGTGTGTATATGCCTCTGATATTTGGTACATCATTGGCTCAAAGACAAGGATACATGGACATTTTGAATTTCAGTCTGTTTTCTTCCTTCTCAAGTACTGTTGTGAAAAAATGTCAGCACTGACACCTCAAAATAAAAACAACCTGCAAATCAGCATATACTCCTAACAGCAAGCTGCCATGTTTTAGTCAAACAGTGTAACAATTGCTGTAACCCTTTAAAGGGTGCCAGAAGGGAAGGGTCTCTTGATGTGAAAAGTATTTAATCAAATAACAAGACAGACTAAACTTTAAAATGTCAGTTCCTGTCTTAACACAACTGAAAATACCTGCATTGTGAGTATTTGTTGTGGTAAACTGTTACATTGAGGGTTGCAGATGACGCAGGGAAACGCTCCATGGAGACATTGGTTTTATGTGTGCGCCACTGTAATAAAAAGACTGTAAAATACTGTATGTGTGTAATTCTCTTTATCCATATGTATGTTGGGAAAATTGTCCCAAACTTTGACCTTCAGTGAACAGTGGTCATGTTACTTTTTCAGCAAAATAATAATTAGTTTATAAAGGCAATAGGGCATGGCTTTCATCTTAATACCTTTTATGACAGTAGAGGTATGCTGAAAAGCCACAAAATGAATTCCCTTATGTGTTTGTTAACACCACCGAGTACTACTGCTACCTCTGTTACTGTAGTGAAAGGTACAGTATAGCTCATTCTGTCAGGTATGAAATTTACAACAGAATGTGCGACCATCTCATAAATGTGGTTAATTGTACAGACATGTCCTCTGAAATATATTTTATTGCCACTTAACACACATTGAAAATGCACACATTGTGTTGGTAGGTCATTCTTACACAGGCTCCCCCGTGTCTTAATGTTATCCTGACGAAATCATAATAAAAATGTTTACTTACTGTGTATGCAGCAGCATGATAGGACAAATCTGATCTGGATCTGAATAAAATAATCATTTTTTTTGTTTGTTAGTTTTATAAAGTTTCCATTTCAGTGTGTAGATAGTGACGTTTTTAAAAGTGCAACGAGGAAAATTTGTCATGAGATAGAGTTGGGAAATAATACAAGGCCCAAAGGCTGCCTCAGAGTTAAACTTACAGCGGCAACCTGGAGTCCAGAAAAGTGGGGAGGCTGTGTAAAATGTAAATAAAAACAGAATGCAATGCAATGATTTGCAAATCATTTTTGACCCATGTTCAATTGAATACAGTCCCAAAAGGAGATATTTAATATTCAAACTGATAAACGTTATTGTTTATTGTAAATAAACACACTGAATTTGATCCCTGGGACACGTTCCATAAAAGCTGGGACAGGGGCATTCTGTAATTGTGCACTGAGAAACATTTTGTTGGACTATTTGCCCACACAGTTTTTCACAAAGTAGTGAACCTTGCACTACCAGTTAACCAGTTAAACTGTGAAATGTGTTAACAGGTGTTTTTTTGAGCACTGAACATCAGTTTTTGAAAATCCTTGCATTCTGTTTTTATTTATGTTTTACACAGCATTAAAATTAATATTGCCTCGGTGTGTGAATATGCAAAAACGATGTCGGACTCCGTAGTTTTCTCTGGACCCCTCCCAAATCTGACCACTGATGACATGTTTAGCCGCATGTCATCATTTAATCGCTGGCTGTCCAGGTGGTGTCCAGCAAATGATGTGGGTTTCGTTAATCATTGGCAAACTTTCTGGGGAAAACCTGGTCTTATTAGGAGA
>NC_065509.1:20413875-20448982 GCF_006386435.1 Epinephelus moara
CCTGAGGTTTCTACCGTTTTTTTTCCCCGTTAAAGGGGTTTTTTTGGGGAGTTTTTCCTTATCCGCTGCGAGGGTCATAAGGACAGAGGGATGTCGTATGCTGTAAAGCCCTGTGAGGCAAATTGTGATTTGTGATATTGGGCTTTATAAATAAAATTGATTGATTGATTGATTGAGCATCCCAACTGTTTTTTGGAGCTGCTGTTGTGATGTGTCATTACATAGTAATGGACTACCCGTGGTGTTTGGTGAGGTCGGGGCTGTTTCTGATTAAACAAAAAGGATGTTACTCATTAATGCAAAGCTCTATCTCTGTAGGGATCCTTTCTATCATGTTGTCAGACACTTATAGTAACAATCTGAGCCTGTCAGCGACCAAAATAAGCTTTACTTGGATGTACATTGACTGTGCACAAATGCCTCGAGTGCTTAGTTTTGTCTCCATTAGTTACTTAGACACAAAAACATGGGAAAATAATGTCCAAGTTGAGAAATACCAAAGTTACCCTTTGAGGCCCCAATACAGAGAGAGAGAGAGAGAGAGAGAGAGAGAGAGAGAGAGAGAGAGAGTTCATATTAGGTATCAGAACACCCTTTCTCTCTTTCTCCCATTAAAATAATTTTTGGCAATAAATGTCTGATTCAAGCTATTTAGATCTGGTTATAGTAAACAGTCGTCAAAATATGATTGGAGATGACATACTGAGGGATACACAGATGGATCAGTTGAAGAGAAATTAATGTAAAAGAGCTGAAAATATGCAGAAGTGAGGGTGAGGTGTGCAGGGGAGCTGGATCAGGGTTTGTACCTGTCCTTCAACTTGAACCATGTTTTGAGATGAAATATAGTATGTACAATGCAAATCTAATATTTATGTTGCATAATGTGTAAATTACACACACACACGCACACACACACACACACATGCACGCACACACAGAACAGAACGGAACAGGACAGTTTAGAATGGAACATGGAATCTCTTTGACTGCCTGGATCTCTACAAATACCCCCTGCACTTGTCAGTCTCACACTGATCCCACTGAGAGAAGAGTACACACACACACAGTTGTTTTGTCTTTCGAACAATTGAGTTGTTTTTTGTAAAAGTAATGGAGAATTGCAACTTGTCAAAGATCTGCCTCCCATTTCGGAAGTGGATCCACAAGAACAACGAGGATGGTGGTGTAAGTAATCAACTCTTTTGCACACAAAAACACAAATATTCTCCCATCTCTGAAAACTTGAAGCTAATGTTTCATCAAAAAGACTCCAGACTGCTAAACTCTAATTGTTTTCACTACAACTGAAATTCTAAATCATATTTTTACCGTGCTGTTTCTCATGTTACCTATAGTATCAGTTCAGTTATTGTGAGTTTTGTCAAAATAGGTAACATCTGTGTATTCTCAGAGCTCTGACAGTGTTGCAGTATCAACTATTCTGCAAGTTTTGCTTTGTTTTGATGGAAAGAATTGGTTTTGAGAAGCGGGAATTTGGTTTTAAGTGTAGTATTTCATTTTGCAAGACATTTATTGAGTTTTCAAAAGAATAGTTTTGTGTTTAGAGTTTTGAGAAGTTGAGTTACAGTTTCAGGAAATGTGCTGAAACAATTGAGGAAAAACTGTCATCTCTGATCTTCCTTCTGTTCATAACTGAGTCAAAGTGGATCATCTCAACTGTAATGATTACCAAGTTACTCAACAGTGTTGTGCATTATTTCCACAGCAAACTGGGAGCCACAGTGGGCATCAAAATCCTGATGGCTCGACCAGTGAGTCCAGCATCCTGGACTCCCAGAGTGCAGGGAGGGCTACGTTAGTTCGCCAGGCAGAAAACCTGTGCACTGCGACGAAAGCCCGAAATGACGCTGTTCTGGGGAGACTGGGACTCCCTGTTCAGGACGTCACCCTGCCTTCACCTCGACCACCACCTTTCCCAAAAAGAAGCATCAGATCCCCCCAGCGAAGAAGGAGGATCGCCCCTCGTTCAGATGTTCCTCGTTTCAACACTGAGGTCATCGACAGACACCAGAGCCCTGGAAGTCTTGATGAGGAGGACGACTCCTTCTGGGAGAAGGTGCTTCTTGGCAGCCAGATGGCTGCCCTCACATGCAAGGAGGCTCAAATGGCAGACCGAGACCAGAGCTCAACCTCCTCCCTCAGCTCCGTTGATTGTCAAACACCCAGTGAGCTGAGGGCCATTGCTCTGATTGAGGAACCAACAACTCCTCCTCCTCCTCCTCCTCGTCGAGCAGTCCCACTGTTCAGGAGAAGAATGTCTCGTCTGCCTGTGCTTTCAGCCAAACACAGTGGAGCAGGTCAGTTCCTCAAGACAAACTCTTTTAGGGACAGGTTAGCTTTTGTGGGAACACCTGCTGTTTCTTCTGGTTGTTTATGTTCCTGTTAGACTCAAACAGCATGGGAACTTTTTGCTAAATCATTGGTCATCATCTCAAACATTAAAACACTTTATTACAAGTACAACACTTACATCTAAGTTACTCATTGGGTATGAGAACAGTCGAAATTTATGTGATCCTTTTTTTGCCCTGACAGAGAAAGAGGTAGCCGATGGATGTAGGCTACAATCGGCTAAAGGGAAAGTCGAGGCTTTTGTGGAGAGACTGAAATGCCTCCAGCTCGCCTCCATCCCTTCACCTCGACCTCCAGCAGCTCCAAAGACGACCCCTGCAGCGGCACCCAAAAGGGTCCCTGCACCACCTACCATGACACGCCCTGCACCTGCTCCGACAGCAACCCCTGTGGAGACGCCTTTGGCTCCCACCCCTCCAAGAGTTCCCCAGGCCCAGAAACGAGGGACTCGACCCGGGGTGGCCCTGCGTCCCGCAAAAGCCGTCAGCGTGGCAGGTAAGTTCTAATATCCTGAATAATTGTAGTCGAAGCTGTGAACTGTACTCATGGTTTCTTATAGTTTTCTGTAAAGAATTATAATAGCTACTCTGAGTACAGTGCTATGAATGACAGGACATGTGAGTAAAGACTGTTTTGCTTTTTACCAGGCAAGGACACAACCACCGACTGCAGCCCTAACGCTGCAATGGATAAAAAGGTCAAGAAGACGGAGCTACAGCCGTTGACCGACCCTGTGCAGAGCCTGTCTGCCTGTTTCAAGCTGCTCTCCCTAGATGACTGGTAAGACACCGACAACACAGAGCAGTCTGTTGTACCAGCTCAACAAATGTTTAATCTTAAGTCAGTCATGTTGCAACTAGTTTGACATGAAGCCTGTCAGTGTCACATCAATATGGAGCCAGTACATGTTGGTAACAGTAACTTTTATGAGGTTAATTATACTTTACATTTTAACATACAGGGAGAAGAAAATCGACGGCTTGAAAATCATTCAGGATCTTGCACAGCACAACCCAGACACAATGAGGACAAAACTGCATGAAGTGTGTCTAGTTCTCATCAAGGAGGTATTGTACACACTTTCCTCTTTCTATCTATATTCATGCATTTTCATTTGCCAACATGTGTCTATGAGTGTGCACACTACAGCTACTACAGACTGATGATGTTTATTCTCACTATACAGGTGAACAACTTACGTTCAGCCGTTGCTTGTGAAGCAATGGACACCTTGGCAGAGCTGTACGTTCACCTCCAAGAGGCCATGGACCCAGAGGCAGAGGGAACAGGCCGAGCCTTGCTACTGAAACTGGCACAGACAACGAGTGCCTTCATTCACCAGCAGGCTAATCTTGCTCTTGACGCCCTGGTAGACAACTGCAGCCATGGTCGCATTGTGAGCGCTCTTTTGAACGCAGGCCTGAGGTAAGAGGAGAGAAGAGGTTTATTCCATCAGCAAAAACCCTAAAACAAAGTTAAATAGGATAATCAAACACAGTGTCTCATATTCCCCTGTCTTTGTCCCTCCTCAGCCACCGATGTGCTGCAGTCAGAGGCAGCATGGCTCAACATCTGCACCAGCTGGCTGACAGCCTGGGAGCAGCTCGCATCTTGACAGCAGGAAGGACACTCACAGAGCGCTTCCTTCTTGCTGTCTCCAAGATGTGTGTCGATGGTGCACCAGAAGTGAGGTGAGTTATCAAGTTGTTTAGATTTAGTGTAACATTTTGCACAATCTTGTGATCTTGTAGCTCCTGTTTCTTTGTCCAGTATTTCCACAGTCATAATTTAATTTTTCTGAATACTGAGCTAAATGAGAAATGTCTTCCTCCACAGGCACCATGGACAGATAGTCCTCTTAAAATTGGCCGACCACAAGGACTTCATCAAACTGTGGACAAAGATCGTTCCAGTAAACGAAAGATCATCACTGGACAAGATCTTAAAGAAGGCCAAGAAATAGAGGACATCTGAAATATTATTTATTTATTTATTATTCAGCTATCTATTTATTAATTTATTTATTTATCTATCTATTTATTTATTTATTTATTTATTATTCAGCTATTTATCTATTTATTAATTTATTTATCTATCTATTTATTTATTTATCTGTTTATTTATCTATTTATTATACTGTTCATATATATATGTATATATAAATGTAAATATGTATAGTCATATATTTTTATATTGTTGTAATCACTGTCCAAAATACACATTCATAATCATTTACAATGTGTCTATTACTTTGTCATTCTTAATGTCCATACTGTGACTTTACTTGTTGGTCTGTTCTGTTCACATTGACATTTACTGCCTGTCTGTCCGTCCTGGGAAAGGATCCCATCTCTGTGGAGATTCTCCTCATCCATACGTAGGGTCTGAGGACAGAGGGTGTCATATGCTGTTCAGATTGTGAAGCCTCTTGAGGCAAATTAGTGATATTTGTTATATAAAATCAATAGTTTTACAATTGCCAACAAGTGTTAAACTAAACTTTCCGTAAGATACTTTCTGCCTTTCTACCTGCCTCTTACAATTAGCCAGTCTGTCAATTTTCTGCTTAAAACCACATTATGTTCATTAAATACCAACTCTACATTTCAAGTTATAAAAAAAAATTCTCTGTGTACATGAACTCTATCAAAATACTACCTGCAAAACTACCTGCATACAATAAACAATAGGAAATCCATTGTTTTTTTTTAATAATTTAGAGTCATTTTGTGTTGAATGTGTGCATTTTTTGCAACATATTATGTAAAAATGAATTAGTCATCTTGCTTTTTAGAGTGTAACCTGCAGCAGAAAACAGCAGTGAGCCAGAATTGCTGCAGTAAAACCTTTATCTGGAATCTGAGGTAATTGGTAATTGGATTGAAACCATACACTACTGAACTAATATGCAAACATCCTGAGGTGGTCATGAATGTATCAAACCACATAAACAGCATATAGTGCAAAACATCTACATGTACGCTGTTGCATTTATAAAACAGAAGCAATACAGTATTGTAAAAATAGATTCAAGTTTATGGTCAGTTTTTTGAGCCAGTCAAGTGCACTTAATATGCTGGTTGTGATTAAGGTATATCACAAGTTTGTGACAGAATTTCGCATTTTAGAAAACCATGGAGCTGCCAGCGTTTTTTGAGGTAAAAGATTTTGTTTACGACGTTACACACAAAGCTGCAGAGCATTGTCTGAACACAGGAGAGTGCTGGTTTCAGCTTCTGTATCATCATCACCCTCACCACACACAAGTATTGTAGTTGACAAGCAGGCCTCAGGCAAACACAGAGCACTCTCTGTAAAGGGTTTCTGTTGTCTGTCTACTATGTACTGTATGTTGTCTGCTGCAGATGCCAAATTAATCTGATTAAAAATATTTCTTAAAAGAATATTTCACCAACAAAATAACCATTTGTATATTAATTATTCACTGCATGTTGCCTTGAATCTGTGACGACAACTTTGTTTTTATCGGTTGCCTCTACAGTCAACGGAGAACTGCTCAGGAATGGCCTGAGGAACGTGACAAAGAGCTCAAGGGGTCAACTTGGCCTCAAAATCTCGAGATCCCAACCTGAGTGAGCATCCGTGTGATGTGCTGGAACTACACCTCACAATACACAGGACTCAAAAGATCTGCCACCAGCACCCTGGTGCCAAACACCACAGGGCACAGGGCCTCAATAGGTCAGAGCCAAGTCGGATCCAAGAAGGCAGCTGTAGCTCAGAGGCAGAGCGGGTCGTCCACTGATCGGAAGATCTGCAATTTGATCCCTGGGTCCTCCAGTCTGTCTCTCTTTGGGCAAGATACTGAACCCTAAATTGCTCCTGTTGGCTGTTCCATTGGTGTGCGAGGGCATGTGAATGGTTACTGAGTGGTGGCAGGTGGCAACATGTATGGTAGCCTTGGCCATCACTGTGTGAATGTGACATGTAGTGTAAAAGTGTTTTGAGTGGTTGGAAGACTAGAAAGGCGCTATACAAGTGCAGTCCATTTACCATTTGCTCCATTGTGGATCAGGGGTACTGGCATAAGGCTCCAACAAATGCTTGATAAGATAGGGATCTAGGGTATTTTGAGGCCAGGTCAATGCCTCAAAGTCTTCCGTCATGTTCCTCTGGCCATTCTGGAGCAGTTTTTGCTTTGCTTGGAGTGTTGTCATGAGGGGGAGTACTTGGTTTGTAGGAGTGTTTAGGTGGGTGGAGCGCATGAAGTGGCATCCACAGATATGCCAGTACCCGAGGTTTCCCAGCGAAACATTGCATTCTAACAGGATGATCACTGTTATTCAGTGGTTTTAATGTTTTGGCTGATCGGTGTATCTCTTTTTCCTGTCCACAAATAACAGACTTAAAAGACTTAAGGCAGGCACAGAGACATTGAAAAAAATACTGTTTAGTTTGTATTAAAAGCATAATATACAATGCATATAAAGCATATGAAAGCTTTATCAAACATTTAAAACTTTTGTTTAAAAAACAACATGCTTTTCACAAACATAGGTAGGCTACTTGACCCGATACCAAAAACAGACTGCTAAAACAGTTTTCCAGATATTTTTGAATAAATATAAAACCAATCAAAACATGTGGTGTTTTCTTTTTTTTCTATCCACAAGAGCAGAGTAAGTGGGTGCACACAGGAAGCAAATTAACATTTAGGACTATCGTGGGATACAGTCCTGAAACTGAAAGAGAATTTGTTTAAAGATGAGGTCAGCGATACTTGAACTCAACACCCAAACAAATAAACCCCTCCCACCAGTGCTCCTCCAGAGACTCCATGTTACCATCCCTCTCGCTCCCTCTGCCTTCATTTGTATACACCCACGGGCTATCACCTGTCCTGTGCATGAGCATAGCATGATAGTGTCGTTCGGCTCGGTCTGAGCCACTCTGTTTGTGTCCCCTTAAATGGACACTGGATTTATTTTTAGTGCCCACACACAGAACGGACAGCCAGCGGACTGAGAGATTAGATAAGAATCGCAGACTACACCTTTAAAGGAGACATTTTTCTGTTCAATCAACCACTGATTTTCACTTCGAAAAAAAATACCATGAGGGATCGTCCATTCCATAAAACAATTATAAAACCCTTTGACATAATCGTGCCATTAATATGGCAGAATCAGATAAGACAAAGTAGAAAAATAACAGCTGTGGCACAGTGCTCCACACTCTGTGGGTAAACACATAAAACAATGAAAAAGTTTTTTTTTTTTTTTTTTTTTTTAAAAATGTACCAAAATAGACAAGTCATGTTCTCTGTACAGTTTTAAGTGTTTTTTCTAACCATTAAAATATGATTAGAAATAGGACAGAGAGGATGTGACGCCTTCATCCTGAAGAGTCAAACATCTCACGACTCTGTGCTCTTGGACGACTTCTTTTTCTGTGAAGGAAAAAGAGAAAACAGTAAATTTTAAAAGCAATTTAAGAATGATCCTCTGGTGCTTAAAGGAATAACATGTTAGGCCCTGATCACACAGAGAGCGTTTTGCATTTTCACAGCGTTTTCACGCCAACACGTCTTTACACCAACCTCTCCTTTTTCTACCATTTTTTCCCCCAGTAATTAGTATCTAGTTCCTAAAATGTTCGGGTAGAAGGTCCTTTCTGTAGCTCTGGTTGAGGGTGAGAGGCTGTTAGTTAATAGTTTGTCGGTCACAGGGAAACAGAGATCTGTGTGGGTACATGAGACCCTAAAAAAGAAGGTGGATAACGGGGATTACCACCAGTTGGTCCAGGAGCTTCCCCTCGATGATGGCCGTCTCAAGGCACATTTTAGGATGAAAAAACAAGATGACGTGGGGTGATTTTTCGCTTCGAGTTGAAGTTTTTTCAACTTGAGGAGTGCAGAGCGCTCTGGCAAAAACACCAAGTGCTCCAATCTCATTATAAACAATTGCAAAAAGCCGCTTCCAGCTGCTAAAACACCTTCTGTGTGATCGGGGAGTTAGTGAGGAGTTCAGGACTGTGATACCTTTTTGGTGGTGGAGTCACTTGAGGGTGTTTGGAGGGTTTGTGTTGCTGCAGCGTCTTGGACCAAAACATCAGGTGTGTCTGGGACCTCAGATGATTTCAACTTGCTCTTCTCTGACACAATGAAAAAGTGAATATGAACATACAGACAAACACAGCAAAATTGCATTGTCATGATTGATGCGACTTATCTACTCACTTTTCTTCTTCTCTGTCGAGGGAGTGGATGTCTCAGCGTTGGGTGGAGGTAGTGGTTCTGTGTCATTATTTTGCAATGATGAGTCCTTTTTCTTTTTCTTCTTCACTTCAGTAATCTGCTCCGGCGTTTCCGCTCTGTCGCTGCTCTCCGATTTCTTTGTCGTATTTTCTTCAAGTATCTGCTCCGATATCTCCCCGTCATGATCAGCTTTGTGCTTTTTTTTCTTTTTCTTTTCTTCAACGATCTGCTCCGGATTTTCCTCATCGGGTTTCTCCTTTTTCTTCTTCTTTGCTTTCTTTTCTTTAACTCTTTGCTCTGAATTTTCCTCACCATCAGCAGCCTCCTTTCTCTTCTTTGCTTCGTTTTCTTCAACTATCTGCTCTGAATTTTCTTCTACTTTTTCAGCTGCCTGCTCTGAATTTTCCTCACTATCAACTCTATTTTTCTTCTTCTTTACTTTCTTTTCTTCAGCCGCGTGCTCTGAATTTTCCTCGCTATGAGTTTTCTCCTTTTTCTTCTTCTTGGGTTTCTTTTCTTGAACTAACGGCTCTGATGTTTCCCCATTTGCAACATCGCCATCTGTATTCTTCTCGATGATTTCTTTTTCAGTCTCATTCCTTTTTCTGTCTCCCTTTGCATTTTTCTCATGCTCCGCAGGTTTATCATTCAACTCTTTATCTGCTACTTCAGTCTTCTTTTTCTTTTCCTTTTTACCATCCTTGTCTTTTCCATCTCCACCAGTCTCGTTTGTACTCTCCACCATTTCCTCTTCAGTCATCTCCTTTTTCTTCTTCTTCTTCTTCTTCTTTTTGGGCTCAGACGTTGTCTCATCAGTTTTTTCTTCACTGGGAGTCACGTCTTTCCTTTTCTCCTTCTTTGGTGTCTGTTTTGACGGGGAGATGGCGGACATCCCTGGTCTCTCCTCTACAGAGGTGATGTTTTGCACTTGGCTTGGGGAAGCAGAGGAAGTCACAGGTGCAGTCTTTTTTGGGCTGCTCCTCCTGGGTTTAGTATTCTTTGCTGGTGTTTCAGTCACATGTTTCTCCTCCAGCTTTTCATTTTTTCCAGCCATCTCGTTATTCTGTTTAAGGGGAGTGTCAGGTTTTGCAGGAGGCTTAGCCCGGGGTTTCCTCACTCTCTTTTTTACAGGTGGAGGAGCAGAGGAGTCCAGAGCATTGATGGTGTCCATCTTGGCGATGTCAGACTCTGTGGACAGAGTAAACACGGTGGAGACATTGAATAAACATGACTATGAGGCACAAACGCTTGAAAGAAAATTCATCAATGGCAGCCACACAGCTGTACACAGCGCTGTTTGGATGAAATCACTGTTTCCCATGGTGAGGTTGTTCATGGGAGGTGCTGTCCTGTCTGGAGGTTGTCTTTCTCCCTTTAAATGAGAGAACCCAGCCCTCCCTGTCTTTTCATCTTCCACATGTCCTGCAGTTTCCAGTCCTTTCTCCACTCACCTCTACGCCCTTCATCTTGCCTCTTTCCAATGTGAAAACCTCCCCGAAACACAAACATTTACTCTTATGCAGAGTATCTTGCGGAGAACAAAAATGAGTTAAATATCAATAAATAAATAAATGTATGAATAAATACAGGACTAAATAATTTAATATAGAATTAGATAAATGCATAAATAAATACTAGAATAAATAAATAAACACAGAAATAAATAAATATTGGAATAAATAAAATAAAAAATAGTATAAATAAATACAAAAATAAACAAGCGTGGTTGTAAAAAATAAAATAAAATAAATAAATATGACATTTATTTATGCCCTGTTAAATGATAAACTTTTATCTATATATTTGCACATTTATCTATTTTATTTTTCATATTTATTTGTGCATTTTTCTATTTATTCTTTTTTTATTATGCAGCAATACAATTAGAAATAAATAATAAAAAAATAAATAAATGCATAAATAAATACTGGAATAAATAAATAAACACAGAAAGAAAGAAATAGTGTATAAATAAATTAAATATATGCAAAAATAAATACAAAAAATATTTTTTTATTTATATATTTGTACATTTATCTATTTTATTTTTTATATTTCTTTGTGCATTTATCTATTTATTCTTATTCACTTATTTATTTATTGAAATTCACTTTTTGTCCTGCATATTTCTGACTATCTGAATTGTTTCAATGCTTGGTCTTTAAAAAATATTAGCAATAGCAGACACACAGCCACAGCCACACAGGGACACAGGCACAGACACAGACACAGACACAGACACTGACACTGACACTGACACTGACACTGACACAGACAGACAGACAGACAGACAGACACACACACACCTACCTGTCATCTGCAGCACCAGTTTCTTCCATTTATCTACATCCAGACTGCTGTCAGAGTCTGAATCATCTCCTCCAGCAGCCACCTTGTCTTTTGTTTGGGTCTTGGATTTTTTCGCCTTGACGTCATTTTCTGCAGATTTACCGTCACTCTTTTTCCTTTTCGCTGGCGCAGACTAAAAGAAAAACACAAAACAGCCAAACAGCCTAATGAGTAAAGTCAAAGAACATCAATCGCACCAGTTGTTAGTAAAAAATGAAACAAAATAAAAACTCACCCACCTTCTTTTTTTGTGTCTCTGCTTTGTTTGCAGGTTTGTCCTTCTTTTTCCTTGGTGTGGCTGAACAAAAAAGTATGTAGAATAGGTTAAAAATGCATTAAAGTGACTGTAGTAAACCCCGTACCAGAATCATTTAAGTTAACCCACTTTAAACTTAACTTTACTCCTCAATTTTCGATGTAAGTTTGAGGAGCATTACATCATCAACAGTACATCTTAGAAAGTTTTTATACAAAATGAAAAAAACAAGTTATCCTGAAACAAGTTGGAGGCAAAGTATGAATGAAACCAAGACAAAGAACTGGTCTGGGGACTGCATCTAGTTAGCCTGGCTCCAGACCTCTGAACACATCTCCAGTTTTGACAGAATTAAAAAATGAAAAAGAAATCAATATGTCAATATTTTCCAACTCGTTTTGCCCAATTGCCAATGCTGATACCTCAGAGAACATCAAGTCTCTCCTGCAGTGGAATTAACATGACCCATTAACATCGACCCTTTCCATGCTGTGTATTTTATGTTTTACGAAATACGCAGTCATACCCTTAACTGGAGTCCCTTTGACCGAGTCTGGCTGCTTTTTCTTCTTTGAGTCCCTGATGGAGCAAAGACACTACTTAAACCACGTGTCATCACTGCCAACAAAATCCAATCAAGATGTTTGATTCCTGCTTAGAAGCTTACCTTAACCATGAAGTGTAGATGTCGTACAATGATGCAGATGTGTTTGTCTCCACCTACAAAATAAAATAATAATAAAAACAAAACATTCAACCATTCAATGATCAGGCAGTTAATTAGGTATAATATACCATAATATGCAGACCTGATGTTAATAGCCTTTCTAGAAAGAGAGCTTTTTAAAAATGTTCCCACATGAATCAGATTCGCAGATCTTTTCAGAGAAGACATTTTGACATGTCACAGCAAGAAAAGCACTAATGAAGCTAGTCACATTTACGCCTCCATTCAAGTGGTAATGACATTACTTACACCTGTGGGTGTGAATTTTTTTCTGTTGGTCATGTGTGCCCGACTGAAGTGGCTCTATGTTTACTCAAGTTGGGATCCACTGCATTAAAATACTTCACCCACAAAATGACAATTTGTAAATCACTCATGCCATGTGATTGTAAATTCATGAAGAATAGGCTACTTCATCTTTCTTGAAAGCCTCCACAGAAAACGGTAAATACATTGATTTATTCATTGACTGGGGACCACATTTAAAAACAGCAAAACTATGCAAAGCCCAAAATTCATAAAGAGTTTGTTAATGCAGTAAGGAGCTCTAAAATCCATACCCCCCTTCCTTCATTCCTGTCCCACTTTCATATCTTTAAGTTTAGTCTACTTTTTTATGTAAATTGTTTCTCTCTTCCCTTTCTGTTTTTCCTATTTTCCTTCTCTTTTATCTTTTATTTTTACTCGTCTTAAGCCTGGATAGATGTTACGGCAGCTACAAACTTTGTACAATGATCAAAGCACTATGTGAGCTACATATAAAACTGTATCTCTTGTATAGAATGCTGAAGTTTAAATTGAAAAAATGAGTAAAAACAAACAGACAAACACCAAGTAAATCAAAATATCTGTTTACAAACTCTCACACAACTCCTGCAGTATAATCCAATTTTCATTTTTCTAGTCGTATGCTCATAGCTTCACACACGTTTTTTCACTAACCCCTTATTTAAAACTGAACTGAAAGTGAAACTTATCTGTGCTCTCGTCACAGCCAGACTCCAACAGTAAGGCTTTAGCAAAGAATGCATGTGTTTGTAAAGTACTGAGCATACAACTGGATAAATGAGACTTGGATTATCTTGCAGGACTTGTGTTTGAGTTCGTGAACGGATGTTTTGATATATAATATAATATAATATAATATATATTTGCTGTTGTTTAACATGGTCCCCAATCAATCAATTAATCAATTATCCATTTTCAAAGTTTTCTCTACAAATTCAACATAACAGAACATGACTAATCAATTTACAAATGCTCATTTTGGGGGTGAAATATTCCTTTAAATTACAGTAAGATCAAATATAGCTTGGTGTAACAATGGACAAGTCTTCTTACAAAACAGTTGTTTAATTTTGTCACATATTTAGTTTAATACTAATTTGAAACACTTACCATTCATTTATTTATTTACTGTTTTAACTTATGAAACAATAGATTACACTTTGTGGGCAGCATTTAGAGATGCATACACATCCCATAATAACTTTATGTCAAGCTATTTGCAATCTAATTAACATTTATTCAAGCTGAATGGACGACACAATCACGAGTAACATTACTGAGTCCTGGCTGGCTGACAATAACAGCAGATCTAAAGGGTACCTCCCTCAAAAACATGGATACACATTAAACTAATATACAGTGACAAAATGACTGGTGGTTTGGAAACTACTTTAAAGAAGAGTGTGAGAGTTAGCACTGAAAGAGAATAGGTAATTACAATGTAAGCATTTTAATAATGTAGCCTAGTTCATGATTCATAACTGCTGTGTGACGTTGCCAGGAAGATAGTGCAGCATGTGGCCAAAGAGTTTTGACCCAGTGTCACAGGGTTTCCTCTCCAAAACTGTAAATGTGGAGCAAACTGCAGCAGTTACAGTACGTTACAGTAACAGTGTGTGTGTGTGTGTGTGTGGACGGTGTTGACCTGTGGGCCGTGCCTCTGGAGCTCATCTGCAGCTGAGTGGAAACCCTGCTCCTTCAGGTGACGGTAGATTAGCTGGGTCAGCTCGTGCTTTGATGCGTTCACTGACATGTCGGACACACGAGGACAAATAAACACGCGACACAGACGACTAACTTAAAGGTATATTCATGTTAAAACTGGCCACGCGCCTCACAGAACCACACTACTAACTGAAACACGCATGTTAGCACGTTGAACTCTGAACTGAGGATGTACTTCCGTTTTGCCGCCGCAATGCATCATGGGAGATGTAGTAATTCCGCGAAACAGCTCCTATTCAGCCGTGGCACGGGCTGTCGGTGGTCCATGTAAAATATTTTTAATTCAAATAAAGCCTTACCTCGCTGAGATAAAATGTCCCATTGAGTTATTACCTAGGAAGGTCTTTTCAGTCTGTTGTTTCATCTGTATTTGCTTTTTTAAAGCAGAATATCACACTATTATACTGAGCCATTCAGACCAACCCACAAAGACTCTTTGTCTTTCCGTCTCTAACTTGCTCAGCTGCACATCCTGTCCCAGGAAGGAAACCCAACATCTGTGAACAGACAAGCAACTCCCTTACACAAGTCAAGGCCTGTATGGTTTGGATCAATCTAATCCTACAGGTGATGTTCCCCAGGGGCAATCTGATTTTACTGGAGGAGATCATGTCAGTGAGTGATCTGACCTGTATTTATAGCTGTGAGTATGCTTCCTGAAGGCTGAACCCTGCTGAGGCTTTTATGGTCTCTGGTGGGTCTACATCATTGAGAATGTCGCCATCCTCTGGTTAGTAACAGAGACAATAGAGTGAAATAAAGCAGCATCTTATCTGATGGCTTGGGGAAAGAGCTACTTTAATGGAGAGTGCTAATCTCAGTCATTTCCTCCACTTTTTGCGTTCATTTACTATCTAGAGCTGATTCACAATTCTTTAAGCAATATACTCCAAGTGTCAGAAACAGTTACTCTACTTATTCTCCAACCTTTTAAAATACAAAAAGTCTTTCCAATAATAAAACTTACTTCTGTTCTGGATGACAAAGATCCCCTGAAATCATAGAGTATAACAAAACTGTAAGGTGGCCAGTGGTGGGGAAAGTAAATTTTTATTTTCTTGTTTTTTAGGAAAGGTTACGACAACACAGAATCAGGCTACAAGTAAAATTCCTGTGTTCAGCTTACCTAAAATTTCCTGCAGGGCACAGTGAGGCTATTTCTTCTTGTTGTATTACTTACTGCAATTTTTCAAACTGATCCACTGTTGAAAAATATATATATAGAAATACATATAGATATATAAATATTGCAATGTATTCATCAGTGGGCCATAGGCTCAGTCACCATTGCTGATAGAATCATTCGATGATAGACACTGATTTTACTGACATTTATTCAAATGAAAATCTTTGAGATGATCTCTTTAAGTTATAAATCTAATTGTGTTATCAACAAATTAGGGCAGCCCCTTGTCTGCGGTTGACTTCCTGTCCCTGTTAAAGGTACCTGTCTAAAATTAAAACCTGAGCGGTGGTAGGCCTATGTGTCTTTCATAGCGAGCAAAGTGAGCCCAGCTGTGATGGCTGTGCACACACTAAAAGGTGAGACATTAAAGCAGAGGCCAACATGGACCACACTGGCTCATACTTAAGGAAATAACACCGACATTATCCTGCGAGTATTTAAATAAACCACCTCTTCTTGTCTCTCCTGTCTGCCCTTTCAGCCGTTACTCTCGTGGCTCTAGGTTTCTTGACTCAGCTCTCTTCTTAAATCTCTTCATGCTGGAAAAACATCCTTCGACCGCAGCGCCAGACGAGCCACGAGCTATTGAGTCAAATTAACAAATCAGACCAACTTTTCAAAAGCTTCCAGGAAGGTCGATCTCCTGTCGATCAGGTGTATTTTGGATGGAAGTGTGACTTTTATTTCAGCTGGTTGGTTTGGGAACTAAAGGTGTCTGGGCAGTGGATCTGAGAGGGCCGGTGGTGAGAACTTGGGTCAAACTGGAGGAGAATATTGGGTAAGCGGAGGGTCAGCAGGAACAAACGGCTGAAAGAGTCCCATTCATGGAGCCATACCAGGAAAGGAAAGCAGTGTGTATTCCAAACTCAACGTCAGTGCTCAGTGGGTCTCACCAAGCTTGATTTCACCATCTCCCACAAACCCTCTCCCCAAAACACACACTCAACACACACACAGCACAGGTTTGTCAAAACACACGGGCCATGAGGCTGACTCAGCTCCTATTGGTGTTGATGGCACAGACCACCAAGGTTTTATGGAAGAATAACAATTTATAAAATTGGAAATGTAATATTTCCTCAGCCCACTTTTCTTCTAAATATCACCATATGTCGAACCGATACGTGTTGAACAGCATTTTAGAGAGTGAGGTAAAGTCATCAGAGATCCAGAGGAGGCTGAAAAACATCACATCCTTGAGCACAAGAAAAAAAGAAGCGGGGCATTTCCCTCGGCTTTGATGACATGTCGTAGTAAAAATGACTTGGATGTTTGTACAGGTTACCCTTGTAAATGGCACTCTGTTTCACAGGAAATAAATCTACTTTACATTCCACACGTTTAGCAGCTCACGTCTGCGCTCACTCTGCACGTAATTACCTTCAACTACACCCAGTGAGATTTGTTATTACTGTTATTACATTTTTAAGTAGCACACTTTAAGATGTATATTAATATCTCACTCCAAAACATGACTGATTGGTTAATTAATGAAAAAGCAAGAGGAAATTTCAAATATGGCTTTCAGATGTTCATCCAGGAGGCTTTGCTGGAGGATCATAATGAAGTGTTGTGTCTCGCCTTCCTGCCCAGGTGCTGCTGCGGATCCATGAGAGCCAAATCAAACACACCTTTAGTCTTGGGCTGAGGCCAGCGCTGGAGCCCTGGACTGCCGCCTCACCTGTGAGGTCCCACCTGGTACAGCATGATGTGTGGACGTTGTAACTGCCACAGAGAAAGGAAGCGTCACCTGAAAACAACTGAAGACAACAACTGTTTGCGCTGATTAAAACTGATTTTTTTTTCCACACATACACACGCTTTTTTTCTTGCACTGCAGATCTGCTGATTGTGGAGGTTGTGGCTGTTGAAACTGACTTGGTAAACCACATCCACCGTTAGAGTGTTGCTTACCCACACCCAAATCTGATCAAAAGTGAAGAACTGGGTGTGGTTGTTATGTCACTGTGTTGTTTTTGCATATACTTTTCATATCATCTTTACAAAGGGAGTAACTGTATATTTGGTCAAAATTGAATTAAGATACATACTCTGACTGCCAAGAGAGAGACCAATGAGTGTGGCAATGGACTGGGTCCCTGAGGCCGCCAAGAGGAAGAGAAGGAGACCAAGGAAGATGTGGAGACAGACGTTTAAGGAATCAAGGAATCACCAGTTAGACTTTCACCGTCTTCAATTTCGTCCATGCCCCTTGACGCCTCGGGCACTGTTAAACTACAACGGCAACTGGCCGCATATCATGCCAGCGTTAGAAGTTACCTTTTATCATTGTTTTCTGAGGCCACAAGTCACTGCCCAAGCGCTGGATTTCGACAACTTTGGAGTCAGACCGGACTCGGAATGCAGTCTGGCAAAAAACTGGCCAACCCAGAAATTGGGAGCTGTTGGACTGAACATTTCGGTTTACAAGAACACCATAGTCTTCTAGACACTCTGGGGAAATGCTGCAGCAGAGAGGGAATGTTTGATTTACTTAATGCTTTGTGAATTCATGTAGAAATAGAATGCGCTGTTTCTTTGAACAACAGCGCTCTCATTTTAGTGTAGAGCGTCAGATTGGATTTACGAATGCACCCTGTGTCAGTGGTGCTACGTGAGTTAACAACAGATGAGGAACGTCACACAACCTTGCTTCCAATTCCTCCCCAGTGGCCACTTGCGGTGCTGCAGTGAAAAAATCCCCTACAGCCCATAAAGGATTTCCCCTGTAGAACACCACTGCAAAAGAGATACCTGCGAAACAATTGACAGGACACCTTGAATTGCAAACAAGGCCAGTATATCTCTTTGTATTATGAATTTTTGATCCATGAAGGCTTTATACTTTTTTCAAAAATCCCTCAAGCTTGGAAAGGCGATTTAGAAATCAGTTATGTCATCACAATGTAACATCTATAAACCCAGTGGGAGCTCACAGACAGAGCCAGTGTCATCTTTGGGTCCGGTTTCTAGTTATTCTTTCTACTGCACAATGATGACAAAATATCTCCTCCATGAAACTGCTCACAACAAGGTGTGTGATTATCTTGAGGAGCTGGGTCATGATTTCTGGAGAGAGACATTGCTGTTGAGCTTTTCAAATGTATTTTTTTGATGCTTGAGCAACACAACCTGAATGCCATCTAGTTCCTTTATATTAGAACCATCCCTTTACCAACCTTTCAAAAGGTTTTATGTTCTCAACAATGTTTTTGTCCTGGGTGAAATGTTCAATGTTTTCGCGGATTAATACGCTGAAATCACCCGCCTACAGTTTATAGTCAACTGACGCTGTACATCTTGAAACCTGTGCACTCAACTTTGCGGGCAAGACATTTTTCTTGACTTCAGACATTGATATCTTTGGCTGAACAGATTTTTACCATTAACTGCATTTGCATAACTACATGAACTATAAACTGTAAATAATCCAAATAAAATATATTTATTTTTTTGTAGTGCCAGTGGATTATCTAAAGAGAGATTGTATCTGCACTCATGCATCTGTATTTTTTGCTGACCTCTTAGGTTCTTGGCAAATTATTTTTGCGGGTTAAATAAGTAAGCTTAAAAGGCATAAAATGAAGGCATTGCAAAGTTTCTATCTGTTTTGCAGTTTGCAAAACTTTTGAAGCCTAAAACTTTTTTTTTTCTCTTAACTTCTGTGCTTCTGTAGTTACCGCTGTCTGCCTTCGTAGGGCAATAATCATTGACTTTGTTGCCCTAAAATTACCCCAGACTTGATGAACTGATGTTGAAAAAATGATAACAGATGATGTTGAGCAAACTCTAGAAACAAAGGTACTTTTGTATGTTGAAGAGGGACGACAAGCTTAATTCCTATTGAAGTGGAGGTTTTGGCTCAGGGTTGGCGCACAGGAAGAAAGAAAACCTCCATCCAGTCTTACTCAGATTAGAAAATTGGGCAGAGAGGGGGAGTAATGTGCAGGTTTACTGGCAGGGCTGCGTTGATTAGAAAGAGGGTAGTGTTCATGGTGAAGGGGAGCAGCCGTATTCAGTAACAGCACCTCTTCCTTTAGCCAAAGCCAACATCTGGTGCCGACCGACACAGAGCAGTGGCGGCAGCAGCAGCACCCCCCAGCCTCTGCTTCCCTTTCAACTCATTATTGTATTTCATGGTTCCTCAGTAAAAGGCTTACAACCTGGTCTGAAAATGACGTACAAGTGAGAAGACTGTGTGTGTGTGTGTGTGTGTGTGTGTGTGTGTGTTTATAGTGTTCCTAGTTTAAAACACATGAGTTTAAACTCTCCTTTTTGTTTGTTAAGCTTACTTCTGATCTGACAGTAAGAGAATGTAACCACAGAAAAAGACGAAACAGCCCAGTCACCTAAAATGTTGGCGTTATACGTAGGCTACATTTATGTAAACCACCAATACATTACATGTGTATGATTCATACATATCATATCAACATTTCTAAAATGACATTGTTCTAGATGAGCTGACTTTGTCATCAGGAGTCGGAGAGGATAGTGGCTGAATGACACTTATCTGACGCTTCAGATATCTGCAAACCAATGTTTGAGACCAACATACGTCAACACCGGTTGTTGTTTCCAGCAGCATTTGTGCCACTGAGTTATTTAGTGAGCCACTGACACATTTCCAGTGGTATTCGCGCCACCAAACCGTCAATTTTTTAGTGTTTGTGCCTCTAAATTAAGGTGGTTTTTTTTACCACATTGTCACTGTGGTTTCTGTGGCATTTCTTCCACCGAGCGTGGGTGATTTTTAGCAAGATGTCACTGCATTTTCAGCAACACTTGTGCTAACAAACTGGTGTTTATCAGTGAGCCATTGCTGCTTTGGCAGCCACTTTTGTGCCCGCAAATGTGCGTGTTTTTTGTGGACTGTTACTGTGTTTCCTGCAGCATTTGTGTCACCAAATGTGGGTGTTTTTTGATGAGTCATTGCTGCATTTCCAGATGCGATTGTGCCACTGACGGTGGATGCCTTATGCCAAAACATGATCTTTTTCAAACCATAACCAAGTGTTTTTTTGTGCCTAAACCTAACTACACATGACGTGTTGTTGAAATGTAAAGAAATGTAAGGTTTGAAACCATTATATAAGAACGTGCAAATGTAACATATCAATGATTTGAAATGTACATGTAAATTTTGAGCTCCCTCTAAATGAAACCATGCTGTGACTGTGTTTTACACATCCACTTTATATTAAGAAGTACAGAGAAACGGAAACACAGCATTTTGTTCACATACTCTTTGATAAATTAGGAGGGTAATGCAGAACCAACAAACACACCACAAATGTTCACAGCGCAATTTAACGCAACTCAGAGCGTTTCGAAGTGGCTTGATTTCAAAGTCACATCTTTAAATTTCCATTTAGTTAAGATACATTTTCCTCTTAAAACCTCACTCTAGACAGTCCTTTTGATATGTAGTCATTTAGAAAAGAGGGAGAGTAAGAGACTAATCAAGGCGATGAAGAGATGAAAGAATGAAGTAAGAGTCTGAGAATGTGATCTGCAGACTTAAACTTAAATTTTCACTGAGTCACATATGGGTCAGCAACAGCAACTCAGCATGACTCGTACATAAAGGACAGTGAGCTTCTTCTTCTTCTTTTGCCTGAAACGACCGCTTACTGCGTTTGAATCAGGTTCTTACTGGAATCAGACAGTTGAGGTTTACAAGAATGCTAATAACTCAAGATATTTTTTTATTCTTAGCTCATTTTGACATTGAGAAGCAGCGCAAGAAAAGTTATGACAAACAAATAACTGAAAATAACCCCCAGAAACCAAACATGGTGTTTGTTCAACATTTAAGGGTCAATGAAAGGCCCACTCGTGGTGTATTGTAAGGTAACTGTTTCCTTAAATACTTTCATCAAACCATTTTTTGGTTTATTTTTTATTTTGGCAACATGACGGGTTCAAAATGGGATGAGCTAAGCTGTGATATATCTGCGGTATCAACCCATCAGCATCTTTGCAGGATTTTAAGTGTGTGATGAGTATGTGGGCTCATGCTTGTGCTAATATTTGTGTGCGTGTTTGAGTCGGTGCATGTCAGTATGTGTGTTGTTTGTGTTTTTGCAGTGGTGTCGGTTGTGAGTGGAGTTGTTGACCCGGTGAGCTGCCGCAGTTACACCTCTGACCAACAGAAAACAGATGAGTCACATCTCATAAGTGTGGCTGCCCAAAAGACCTGGAGACTCTTACTTTCCTGGCAACACACACATGCACACACGTTCCCTCCATATTGTAAACTCACTATCAATTATATCAAGTCCCTTATTGTGATTTCACAACATCTCTCTGGTATTTGGTGGGATTTTTTCGAAGACCTCCAGCTGTCCACGCCGCTCCCTCTAGGAAAACTACATAAATAAACACGCGGCAGTAAAACTTCAGGTGCACCTCAATCATTTTTTCTTCTCTCTCTTTCCCAACTTGACCTGCCTTAAACCCAGGCGCTCTGCTCCAAAGATGCCTTTGCTGCTGCTGCTGCCACTGGGCAAACATCCCTGGCCGCAGCCTCATACCCTTTACGGGAGGCTCATACTTCCTTTGGCTGCCCTGCGACCTCCATGCCCACAAGTCTCTCCATAACCAATATCAACATTTGCAAGGTGTGATACTTTACCTTCCAGTGTGTGTTTTTACATGCAGGCCTTGTTTCACCTCAATGACCTCGAGTTATTCAACAGATTTAGGTTTTAAAAACAACTACAACGACTGATTGTGCTTGTAGCACACTTCATGAGGCCATGACGGGATGCCAGATTTCTTTTTTCCCCTAGTCTGACAGCATGTAAAAAGTGCTTCATGACATGGTCGTTCTCATCCTGTTTTGCTGCATTTCTGCTGCGTGGTTCGGCTCGACTCCACTCACTTTTGGTACCAGGTCCTTTTCTCTGTTTTGTTTCCCACTGCAGATAGTACTCCTTCAGTGTATGGGATTCTCAGATGAGTAGATGGGATTAGCCATCGCAAGGCTAAGGCATCAGCTTCAAAGTGACACCTTTATCGTCAACCAGACAAAGGAACGCCTTCACTTTGTCAGTTGTACAACGCAGTGTATGGAGTGGTTCTGCTGGCTCCCATTTTTAAAAAATCTGGGTCAGGTGAATAAAAAATTGTGGTCGCTATTTAAACTGTCAAGTTTGTGCAGGATGTCTCGTGTCAAACACGTAACTATTCTCTCTGACTAGTCTGAAGTGTGTTAATTACACCCTCTACTTTCGGCTCAGCTCATGTGGAACCTTGACTGAAATGGTACCAAAAAAGTACCACATATCCACAACTTTTGCTACTGGAAAACCAAAAAAGAGCAAGTCGAGTTGAGTAGAGATCTGCCAATGGAAATGCAGCATCAGTCTGCCTGACCACCTTCTCATGTCATGCAAATTGTAAAATTCTGCAGGTCATGTGGTTAAAAATGCTATGACTTATCAGGTAAAGGTGGGAAGTTCAGTGGGAAACTAGAAGTTTTTGACCAAGTGGCTTGCCATACTTTAAGACTGCAAGATCGGTTTGGGTTTAATGTGTAGGCTTAAGTGCCTTTCTCGTCCACGTAATGGTAGGATCATCAAATCTGACATCATGGCCACTTTCAAAGACACAAATGCTATATTGCGTCACCCCTGACTCTCCATTATTAGCTATGTTGCTTAATATCCTCTCTTACAATTAAGTGTATTAATATTTTTGTGCAGTAATTGTTCTCCTTACAGAACTTCCTTGATTCCCAGTCAAAGTTAATCTGCAGAAAAATGAAGGTCTACAGACGACATGTTATGGAGCAATACCTTCACACAGGAGCTGTGGCTGAGCCTGTGCAGTCCTGCTGCTCTCTGTTGACCCACTGGATGATTTGTAAAGTGGCTCTTTGAGGCCTGGTTGGAGATGTTATCAGAGTCTGGGAAGCCTGCTCTGTCTCTCTCCTCGGGTCTGCAGCACTGGTAAAACAGCAGGAATAATAAGCGAGTGTTTGTGAGTGTGGTGAAGTGGAGTGGGGGAACAGTGTCAGTGATTGTGTCTGTAGGGCCCCGTAGGACCCCAGAGCTGCCCAGAAACTCAAATCTCCCCCACACACCGTGTTTTTCTGAGCGAGGGTCTTTCTGTGGAGTCTCTGTCATTTACTGCTAAACCAGGTCAGATGGGAATGATTTTTTTCTTGCTTTCTAGTAATTTGTAAACAGGGTAGTGTGGTTCTTTGAAATCATATTACCATGAAATGGCATGATGAAGAGGAAGGTGCATAAAAGCCACAAACCTCCCATTTTTTTTATTACATTTCAGGGCACTGTGATAGAGTGTTTATCTTCATGTAAATACCTCAGATTAATCTTTGATGCGTTTTCTCTTTTCTCTTTCTATGTAACAACTTGTAAAGAAGCTGAAGCTAAGGCTGGACTTTAATTCAGAAATTAGTCTTGCTTTTCTTTTGATAAAAAAAAAGACTATGGTGATGTTTTATAAATGCATGGATCTTCTAAATGTCTTCACTCCATAGATACTGTGCGCCATGAAGCACTGAGGTTCATCACAAATCTCGAGGCCCTCACTCACCATTGATCCCTGTATGTAAGGTTGTAAGGGCAGGTGTGAAAGCACCCTTTATCACTTGCATGCCCTTATTTATAAGGCAATTCTTAACTTATCTTCTTATCTATGTAACTTTATCCATCTGAAAAATGCTAGAAGCTACTGTCCACGCTCTGTGACATATTTAAAAGATGTACTCTTGCTCCAAACTTTGTCTTGACTGAAGGAGTAGGAGAAGGAACGTACATCAGGTAGTAGAAGATTTGACTTAATATCTGCCTGTGTGATCCAGGATATGCTGCTGTGATTGCTGAATTTTGACTGTAACTCTTACATGTTTGTCTACAACTTTGTGAAAATGTGCTTCACCAAATCCCTATTTTTTGTCAGAAAAATATCAGTGAAACTCAGGATTACCACCTGGACGCAGCAGAAGCCTTTCTGTGAGTGTTTTTGGGTGGCAGGGGGCTGATGTTATTTCAGTGAGGCAGCAGGGCGGATGGGCGGAGTTAATGGGACCACTAGGGAGAATGAAATGTTGTCAGAGGAGGCTGAAACATTTTGGAGAGTGCGTCAGGATGGAGGTGTAGCTTTCCCTTGAGTGGCACATACGTTTCTGATTGCTGGACTGATTTTAAGGGCCTATTGCGACATCTGATGAGTTTTAAAAAGCTTCACCCTCAGCCTCACTGGACAATGATTTGCTGACAACACACTTAATATTTCCTACTTTGACCGAGTGTCACGGGAACCATGGCAACCACAGCCCTAACCGGGTTCTCCATGATGAGCCTGCTCAGCCTCGGGTACCTGACCTGGGACATGATGAGTCCTAACCAGGTGGAAAACGAGCCCGACCAAAGTTTTGTGGACAGCTCTCCTGTCCCGCAGCCTCCTCACATCATTTTCATCATGACGGACGATCAGGGATTCAACGACATCGGCTACCACAGCTCTGACATCAGGACACCAGCGCTGGATAAACTGGCTGCGGACGGAGTGAAGCTGGAGAGTTACTACATCCAGCCCATCTGCACCCCGTCCCGCAGTCAGCTCATCACCGGCAGGTAACGGGTTTGTCCTCGGACTTTTGCACAATTTGTTTGTTGTTGCTGATTAAATCAAATCATTAAATGTATAGCCTACTACAGTAAACTACAAGACATTTGCATGTACTTTTGTATGCTGTATGTCTTTTGGAGTGTGTCCTGGCATGTTTTAGGGGGAAATTAAAGGGGAACACCACCTAAATTTTAAATTCCAATATGTTATTTCCATGGCCCAGGAAAGTTCAATGAATATGTGTGAACATGAGCTACTCTCTCTCAAAGCCAAAAACCAGAAAGGTCAGTCTCAAACTTGTGATGTCATCAAGTACAAAATCAGGAGCTGCTCCATAGACAATGAATGGGAGACTGATTTTATGGACCACAGAATTCTTATTTCCTTTTTTATATCCAAATGAGCTTTATTCTACTGTAGTGCTCTCAGTTCTGTAACAGAAAATGTATCCGTATACTCAGAACATTCCCCTGGGTGCTCTCAGTGTCATCAAGAACAGTGTTTCCCAACTGGTGGGTCCTGAGTCCACTCTGAACGGACCACAAATGACTCACGAACATGTCAAGTTTGTAAAAATAAAAAAAACACTTTATTTTGAAGTACAGTGAATTTCTGGCACAGATTTTTTACTTTGAAGTGCTCTTCCCTGCTGTAGAGTGAGTGACTAAGGGATAGCTACATGGCAGAGACAGCAAACTAACCCAATGACACGGCCAAACGCAAGTATGACGCTGAATACATTAAACTGTGTGGACCTTAAACTAATGACTAAGGAGAAATTTAGACCCCCATGACTGGACCAGTTGGGAATCCCTGATCTAGAACATCTTTCCCAGTTCATTGTCGATGGACCAGCTTCAGACATTATACTTGACATCACAAATTTGAGTTTTAACACTCTTGTTTTGGGTTTGGGCGAGAATTGTTTGTTTTAACTAATATTTTTTGGACTGTCTTAGAGCATAGGAATAACATGTATGAATTTTGAAAATGGGTGTAGTTCCCCTTTAACTGCAGTGGAAGTGTGTTTTCATGCACAGTACTTTAATGATGAAATAAAAGGTGCATCATTCATTTTGGCTGCAAAGTCATAAAAGAACCTTGTATTCACATGTGTTCATTTTTATTTACTTTTTTTTTTATCCATTGAAATTCCACTGAAATTTGAACTCAAATTTTGTCATTTGAAAAAGCAACTTTTGAATGGAAATGAACGTTTAAAACCTTTAGCATCAACCTGGATATAAGATTAAATTATGATTAAGATTTCTTACTGTCACATTAAGGCCCTTATCATAGAAGTCTTGTAGTACTGTGTATTTTCTTTGTTTATTTGAATTGTATATCCATAGGTGTAGATTCCGGGTGGGACGCGGGGGACATGCCCCCACCCAAGTTTCAGACAATAAACTGAGCAAAACATGCAGGCAACAGACATTTTCACATCTCCTTTGTGGTCTGTCTGTCTTCACGTCTTCAACATTTCTTAACCACACATGAAGTTAAATGAGGAAATGGGAGCACCGTCCCTCTCTTCTCTTCTCTTCCTGTCACGTTCTGCTATGTGTGATGATCTAACCATCTGTCAGATGTTGATTATTGATAACACATTTGTCCCGCTGACAGTTTTTTTAATCATTAACCCACAGGTACCAAATTCACACTGGTCTGCAGCACTCCATCATCCGTCCCCGCCAGCCCAACTGCCTGCCCTTTGACCAGGTCACCCTCCCCCAGAGACTGCAGGAGCTCGGCTACTCCACCCACATGGTCGGCAAGTGGCACCTGGGCTTCTACAAGAAAGAGTGCCTGCCCACTCGCCGTGGCTTCGACACATACTTTGGCTCATTAACAGGCAGCGTGAACTACTACACCTACGACTCCTGTGACGGGCCCGGCCGGTGTGGCTTCGACCTCCACGAGGGGGAGTCGGTCGCCTGGGGTCAGAGGGGCAAATACTCCACCCATCTGTACACACAGAGAGTCCGCAAGATCCTGGCAACCCACGATCCTCAGTCCCAGCCGCTGTTCATCTTCCTCTCCTTCCAAGCTGTTCACACACCCCTGCAGTCTCCGCGAGAGTACATCTACCCGTACCGTGGGCTGGAAAACGTGGCACGCAGGAAATATGCTGCTATGGTCTCAGCTGTAGATGAGGCCGTACATAATATAACATACGCTCTCCGCAAGTATGGCTACTACCAGAACAGTGTCATCATCTTCTCTACTGACAACGGTGGCCAGCCTTTATCTGGTGGCAGTAACTGGCCGCTCAGAGGACGTAAAGGCACCTACTGGGAAGGCGGCATCCGAGGTCTGGGGTTTGTCCACAGCCCTCTGTTGAGGAAGAAGAGGAGGGTGAGTAAAGCCCTGGTGCACATCACAGACTGGTACCCCACACTGGTGGGATTAGCAGGTGGCAATGACTCCCTGACTGAGGGGGTGGATGGGTATGATGTTTGGGAAGCTATCAGTGAGGGGAAGGAGTCACCCAGGTTGGAGATCCTCCACAACATTGACCCTCTGTATAACCACGCACGCAGCGGCTCCCTGCAGAAAGGATATGGGATTTGGAATACAGCTGTTCAGGCTTCCATACGAGCTGGAGACTGGAAGCTCCTCACAGGAGACCCTGGCTACGGAGACTGGACACCACCACAGATGCTTCCAGGTTTCCCCGGCAGCTGGTGGAACCTGGAGCGCCACACTGCACCCCGGAAATCTGTGTGGCTTTTCAACATCTCTGGAGACCCCTATGAACGTTTTGACCTTTCTGAGCAGAGACCAGATGTTGTCAAACAGCTCCTGGCTAGATTGGCGTACTATAATCGCACTGCGGTGCCAGTAAGGTACCCATCAGAGGACCTACGGGCTGACCCCCACCTCAATGGAGGTGCCTGGGTGCCCTGGGTAGGAGATGAGGAGGCGGACAGCTGGGACACTGTCTACCAGAAAAAGGACAAGGATTGGAAGAAGAAGCTGAAACTGTCCAAAAGCAGGTCGTTTTTCAGGAAACTGAACACTAGGATTATGTCCAACAGGATATAGAAAGTACATGACTGAAGAAAGTTCAGAGGAGACCCTCCTGAAGGATGACGAATAGTTCTGTTTGTTGATGAAACTCTTAGTTTTTGTGAAACAAGGATCCAGCTGCAGTTACTGAGTTGTAGCTGCAGGTTTATGTTCAGTCTCTCCAGAAGAGCTGATTGATGGAAAAAAAAGTCAAAGGAAAGTATTAATTGTTAAACTGGTTTGTATCCATTATGAATAAAACAGGTGTTTTGCTAATCGAAAATTCTGCGATGAAAAATGAGAGTTGATTCCATCTTCCAAGATGACTGTATCTCACATGGACGAAAAGGTGACGAGGAGAAATCATCTGCAAGCATTTGTAACTACTGTATAATGAATATAAATGAAGACTACCTCTCGTGACATTAGTTGCAAGCTTTATTTCTTTCATTAAAATGCCAGTTCTCAGTGTCTTCTACTTATTGATTGATACATTTTCAGATGGAGAATAATGGACAAATATGTTTTACTTTTCAGAAAACCACTGTGATGAAAGGCTTCATTTTTAACTCTAGCTCTATTTATCAATAGTCCTATTTGTTATTATTCAGTTTGCTGATCCCCCTGATGAGGGTTTTATTCTACCTCCACTACTTGTGTTGGTAAAGTCTTTGAATTAAAATGAGCTTAAGGTTTCCAGAAACAAGCCTATCCCAGCTGATATTGGGTGAGGGGTTGGGTACACCCTCGAGAGGTCGATAGACTATCACAGGGCTGACAGAGACAAACAATCATTCACACTCACATTCACAACTGAGGGCAATTTAGAGTCACCAATTCACCTAACCTGGAGGGCGCTGGAGAACCCTGAGAAAATCCACACTGACACGTGGACATTATGCAAACTCACACACAGATGGGCCGTAGTCAAATGGTGGGAACCTTGCAATGAGGTCACAGTCGTAACCACTACTCCACCGCGCTTGCCTTATTTTAAGTCGTCTGCTTATTTCTAACTCGAAATGGTTTGATTTGTCTTTTGCATTTACCCACATGTGCATGCACTACTAATTCTCACTTCCATTTTTTCCCGCAGCAGATCATGAAGAAGCAGCTACTTTAAAAGACAAAACAAAAATCAAAGCTGCTTTGGCAATTGTTGTTGAAACATGTTGAAACTGTCATCCCAGTCAAAGGATGTTAGCTAATATACACGTAATTTCAACAGAGTGGGGAAAAAAAATCACATTTCTTCACATGCTGCAAGTATTTGCTAATATCAACACACCATAGTGTCTTGCAAAGGCAAAGCACAGTAACTACTCATTTGTTCGAAACTGATTAATGACCTCTATATAACTTTCTGATATAAAGCAATATATTATGCCATAGATATGTGCAGTTTCTTTGCAGCGAGGGTACTACAACACATTTAAAAACCAAGTGAGCCAAAAGACTGTCTGCACTTTTAGTTGTGTAGTTGCTGCACACAAAGACATTTAATAGACAGCTAACAAGATAGCTAAAGTTAGAGGGCTATATCAAGTGAATCTTAGCTTGTGAGATGGCCAGCCTGTTCTAATTCCAAAGTCATCAAATACCACTGCTATGTCAGTAATTTTGGCGTCACACATTTATGCCACAAGTCCCCTTTTGTGGTAGTATGGGATGCTGCTGGGAGGTGTCAGCTTGTGACATGTAACTATCTCAGTTTTTGACACAAGTGAATTTCATGTGATATCAATGTGACTGAGCTACTTTTAAATCACATACTTAAATGTATTCAGCTATTAATAAATGTATTATAATAAATTATGGAAACACCTGATTCCAAAAAGCTATGGACGGTAAATTAAAGTCACTTTAAAGTTGATTTTCTGACAGACCAGTTTAAATGTTTATGGAAGTTGAGGGAAACAAAACATTTTGGTGATGAATATTGCAGTTTTTCTGAGCATTCAGTGAGGATTATCCAAAAAAGTGCAGCATCTGCAGCTTAAGATAGGGTATGTCACTTTTTTTTTGTTGTTGTTGTTGTGCGTGTAACACAATCAGCCTTAAAAGACATAAGATGAAAGCATGTTAACCTTGCTATCTGTTCTACAGTGTGCTGTGCACCCTGAAGACTTGAAGCCCCTATTTTTCTCTCTAAACTGCCTCTGTAGTCGTTGCACTCTGCCTTTGTTGTGCAGCATGCTGCCAAAGACGAGAAGTGAAACACTTCACCTCATTTCCTGGCTTTCAACCGCTGTGCTAGACCTCCACCCTGTCAGTATGCGTGACAACTTGAGGTTTATCACCACTGTGTAATTTTAGTAGCTTTAACCGTGATTACTTCATCATTTCTCTTGAGCCAGAGAGGAGTATGGAGCCAGTTCTTATTCTTGTGATGTTGGCCGGAGTATCGCATGGTAACATTAAAGAAAAAATTTAAATAGACTACTGAGCAAAAGGAGATCTTGTAAAGCTGATTTTTGGTTAATAGTTTGTGTTTTTTTTTTATAGCTTTCCTTCCCGCTGCTGACACTATATGTAATGCCACGCAGAACACATTTCTGTGCTCTGCTACTCTTGGAGGATCTGTGTACATCCAAGTGATGACCAACGCCAACGGCCATTTGCTGCAGTGTAGGAAACAGCTTACCACTGGACCCATAAATGTGTTCTCTGTGAAGAGAGACAAGGTGACGATACAGGAGCCTTTCAAAAACAGGACGGAGTTTTTCATCAACAACGGGACACTGAGGATCAGCAATGTGGTGGGGAATGATTCGGGTCAATACACCGTAGATGTCTTTGATCCAGATGGGGTCCTCCTGAGAAAAACTATGGTTATACTGGATATTCAAGGCAAGTGTTTAAAAATGTAACATCTTCTTCCAGCTTAAATATAGGTAATGGTTGTGCTTGCAATTATTTTTCGTGAGTGCCATTATGTCAAGTTAGCTTCTGCGTTATCTCGTGAAAAAGAGCTTTGTCATGGTGTGATAGCAAAGTTATCGACCTGTTGTCATGAGGAAAGAAAGATGTTTTCTCCTTATCTCAAGAAAACAAGATTTATTGTCTTGAGTTCACAAAAAAAGGTTGTTTCCTCTTTTTAGACTACTTATAATGTTTAGCAGAGATCTGGAGTGTCATGCCAGCATGCATAAATGGCATCTTAACAACTGTAGCAACTGATTTGAGCTGAAAATGTCAAATCAGAGTATCCATTACTGATCAATGCTCTTGTTCTCTGGTACACCTATACTGGAGAATTTGGTGACTCTTTACCCAGACATCTGAAGGCAGCAGGTATCCGTTCTATCTGCAGTCTTTGTCTGGAGTGATGTTGTGCACAGTAAACATTATAAGTAGCCTGATAAACATTTAAAGTACAGGAAGCCTTCAGTTAACATCCTGGGCTTTTAATGTCTTCAATTACTAAAGTCAGCTAGCGTACATATGGGACAGACCTTTAATTTCTTTCTCAGCAAAGACGGGACCTCCCCCTTTTTTAGCATCCCAGAAGCAAAAGAGGCGTGACAGGTATGACATGTAACACCACAGCGTTAGCCTTGTGACATGTAATGACATAATGACATAATGTGGCAACAACAGTCATTTAACGCCCCTGTTATATGGTGGCTGATCTCGTCCTCTGCTCTGCAGGTAAGGAGCTCTCATTCCTCATTCTTTTCCCAGTATGCGGACAATTTGAGCCAGGTCTCACTCCGAAGTCATCGAATGACTTGCCGCGTCAGAAACAAAAAAAGGTGTCCTTTAATGTCTGCATGATACGTGGCCAGTTGCTGTTACAGTTTGACACCGCCCAGAAGTGTCAGGGGGAAACGCGACACGACAAAGATGAAAATTGAGGCAGCGAAAGTCCTACTGAGGCAGGCGAGAGGGGTGGTGGATGGGTCCAACAAACATTGTCTTTCACCTAAGAGAGTGGTGTTTGTGTCCCGTAAAATCATAAAGCCTGTTCTTTTTTCCTAAACCTAAACACGTGTCTTTGTTGTTGAAGGAAAAAAAAAATCAATTTGCAGTGTTGTAGCGATGTAGTGCATTTATTTTGAGAGAGACTGTATGTAAATGTAAATTTCCTGTGAAAACGGAAGTGTATTTTGAAAGAAGACAATGCATGTAGCAGACAGAACTTGACACAGTGTCCCAGAACGTCAACAACCAACGCACTATGTGCCAATATGTGACGAGGTCGGAGTGAGTATGCGTTGGGATTTTAAGCTTCTGTTCTTTTTCTTTGAGTTAGCTGCTAACTGCTGCTAGCTGCTTTTTAAATCTCCTGGAGCTGGATCGCCCACATTCAGCATTGTCAAGATGGCACCCGTCCCGTTCTGCCTGCTGTCCCTTTTACACGGACACCAATTCAGTGCTGTGACTACCTCTATTGTTAGCTTAAAGGTGAGACAACTCTGCCCCCCGTTCCTTAATCATTCCGTTTATAAAGAATGGTGGGGCAGAATAATGGCGTGACATCCTGCCTTGAACAGGCAATGTAAAAGGGGCTAAAGAGAAGAAAAGTCAATTATATTTTGTTTACAGCACCCAGCATACCAACACAACACCTCCCTTTTGCACTAAAGAAATATAAATAACTGAGGAACGGACATATATTCCGACTTTATGACCACCTCAGAGGTAGGGAGTCACCATGTTTTCCATCTCTCTTGTTTATCATGCCGGTAATGTGAACTTTAGTGGTTTCCTTAAAATGAACTGAATGATTGCTAACGATATCTAGCATGCCCATATTCACAAAAGTTTATTGTTATTTGTAAGTGCGATCCAACCACCTCAGAACTAGCTCAGGTGCATAGCCAGCAGAGGTTTGTTACATCTAAAGAAAGGAATTGCTTCAGTGCCAAGAGCAACTGGACCCTACGTCTAATTGAGACATGAGTTTGAAAAAATGTGCCACACCCAGCTAGTAAAAGGGACTCAGAGTTGAATCAGGACTTGGCTTTAATGAGAGGAAATTACATTTTTGTGATGATGTCATTTTCTCAAGATAATGAAATTAAATTATCTTTTATTTTATCATGACAATCTTATTATCTTGAGATAACAAATAATTAACCTGTGATTTTAAAACAACAGCATTGAAAAAATTGCAAGCATGACTGTTCTCGGCGTCTGTATGCTAATCATCATGGTAGAGTGAAAATACAAAACACAGTGCGCCCATATGTAAGATAAAAGATTAAAGTAAAAAACATTAGAATCTTCTTCACTGTTACAATATGAAAACTGTAGTGTTTCCTCAAAAACCACTACCTCTGAGATATTCTACTTCCTCAATCTGCTGACATTTCCTGTCGCTAATAGCAATATGTAGGCTACATCTAAAACATATAAGTCAGTCCTCCATCGCAGGGTAGCAAGAGAATAATCTTAAAGCTAATTTTCCATCTAGCCACAGATTATTTTTATATTTCCAGAATATACTGTGTGGGTGGCACTGGTGAAAGGTGCTGTGACAAAGAGATTATAGTTGCAGTACATTTACAGGAACTGACTGTGGTTCAAGGGAGCAGTATCAGTATTTGTCAGCTTAGGCCTTATTCTCATTTTTTTTTCTCCAGTCAATTGCGGCTCCTTATCTTCTTCCTACACCACTAAGTCTAACCTTCTTGTTCAAACCACACCAATCTTCGAACTCGGCCATCATTTTGAACTTGATCACACCTGTTAAGTTTTGCATGGTTGTGACCTTGACAAAATCTGTCCACAAACAGACAGACAGACAGACAGACAGACAGACATTTAAACACCTCGCAAAATACTCAAAACTGCTTCTGTGGCAACATGCAGTGTTGTTGCTGCTGGTAATAACACCCAGGTTAACAATTTAACTCACAGGTTGTAAGTGTGTGTGATTATCACTGTGGTCTCTTCTCCTCAGAAAACAAGTGGAACATCTTGATCCCAGTCTTTTGTGGAGTGGGTGCTCTCCTGATGGTGGTGGTGGTGGTGGTGGTGGTGGTGTGTTGCTGTGTCTGTCGGAGAGTGAGGCGCCGTAAGAAATCCAGTAAGATTTTACACATCTGTTTTTGGGCTATTTAAAAAAAACCCCAACAACAATAGCCCAATAAGAAAATGGGCGAGAACATCAAAGCCATTTGATTTGCTTTGACTGCTAAATCATTTTGTGTTTTTCTTGTTTTTTGTACAGCCTCAGGTTAATAACTGAGAATGAACGCTCGGACTTTGGACTTTAGTGAACTCAGCTGAGGATCATCAGAGGGTGCTAAGTGGAGGACTCAAAGGAAGAACGGGATTTTTCAGCATAAAGAGGAAGCTGGAAAAGTCTTTGAAGTTTTCTTTGTGTATCCAGTGTTGAATTTTTTAATAGGAAACAATAACTTGTGGTATCAGTGTAATGCCATGTATGTTATGTCTTAGTTTAGCACAGGAGCAGCTGTGTGACTATATTTGTGACGTCACTGATCTGAATAAAATTGTGTAAATCACTGAAGATTTGATCTGCTCTCTATGGAAAAATGTCATTATTGACCACTGTATAAAATGACAGTAACTTCAGCAAAATCTTGAGGAACAAAATATAAGTAAGTTCTTTGTCTATTAAAAATACAGGGTTATTTTTCGTCTTTTTTTTTTTTTTTTTTTTAATTTAATTTAATATCAGTGGTTGTCTTCTCCTCTCCCCATGTTAAACTCTTGGCACATAATATAGAAGTTGGATGTTTGCACTGTAGCCCGAAGATCAAATATTAAACTCGTTCAGTTCAATGTTCAATTATGCATAGTTATAGTTATTAATAGAGTCTGGATGATGTTATGACCAACTTGCTGCATTAAATACCAGATATATGGAATTAAGTTGCAAAACAGGACTAATTTTTTTTCAGGAATGCAGTAAAATAAAATCAGGCAATTACAAAAATCCAAGTTAAAAATGCCAATTAATACCCCAAAGTTATATATTTCTAAAAGAAAATAGAAGGCAATGACATTAAAAAGTAAAGACATGTTGCAAACAAAATGATTAGTTTCCATAATTTTTTTTTTTTTTTTTTTTTTAAACTAAAGTTAAACTAAAGTTAAAAACTTGGATGAGCACCAATTTCCTGATGTTAAATTCAGACAAAACTGAAGTTATTGTTCTTGGCCCCAAACAACTCAGAGACTCTTTATCTGATGACATAGTTTCTCTTGATAGCATTGCTCTGGCCTCTAGCACTACCGTAAGAAACCTCGGAGTAATATTTGATCAAGATTTGTCTTTTAATTCTCATTTAAAACAAACCTCACGGACTGCATTTTTTCATCTGCGTAATATTGCGAAAATTAGGCCTATCCTGACCCGAAAAGATGCAGAAAAATTGGTCCACACTTTTGTTA
>NC_065509.1:20449814-20454140 GCF_006386435.1 Epinephelus moara
CCTGGAAGAGGGATCCCTCCTCAGTTGCTCTTCCTGAGGTTTCTACCGTTTTTTTTCCCCGTTAAAGGGGTTTTTTTGGGGAGTTTTTCCTTATCCGCTGCGAGGGTCATAAGGACAGAGGGATGTCGTATGCTGTAAAGCCCTGTGAGGCAAATTGTGATTTGTGATATTGGGCTTTATAAATAAAATTGATTGACTGATTGATTGATTGATTGATGTTTTACTGAAAAATCATATAAAACAAACTTTACTAGCAGGACATAAATGGCTGAAGTGGTTTCTTCCTAAAGGCTGCGTTGGTTGATGCTGCAGCTTATAAATCATGTTGTGTTGTGATGACATCTGCAGGCTGTGTTTGGGTTTTCACTCACATTATGTCCTGGCTAAGTAGCAGGTGTTTATATTCACCTTTAAATGTGACATTGTGCTTAGTTTTCAGCCTGGATGTAAGAGACATTTGTGTTTCATATTGGTTACAGAGACTTCACAGTTGTTTTCAGTATCACTAACATATACTTTCCTGTAGAAATAGTGGGCGTCTTAGTAATGAAATATCTTGTTTCTGAGATTGTAATGTTGTCTCATTTCCCACACAATTTACTGGAAATAAAAAGATGTCACACTGTGCACATGTAGATATTGTGTAAAAGTTTGAATCTTAAAATCCGTATGTTCATCTGTCTCGAATGTGTACGATGATTGAACACGACAGAATAGAAAAAAGTGTATGGTTTACATCGAGTGTGAAGACACTTTGTTTCACTTCTTTCTGAGTGCAGTGACAGAATTTCCTGGTATTGTGTGGTTAAATTAACATCTAATTGTGAAACACAGAACTTCAGAAACCACTTCCAGACTTCTGTTTAATTTTTTTTGTCATCAGCACATTTTTAAGGCTTTCAGGCCATCTAGTCAGACTGCTCTCAACATAAATGAGGAAGTGACCAGTTGGCCACAGTGATCTGCCTCCTTTCTCCTGCTGATCACTGAGAGAAGACATTTCAGGCTGCTCAGTTAGTGTGTGCATGTTTGCTGTTAAATAAAGTAGAAACTTCTGTGTGTAAGCTGCTGACTGGATCAACAGAGTCTGAGGAGACATGGAAGCTGTGATCGGACTGTTGGTGATGATACTGGGAGTCTCTCATGGTGAGCTGTGACAGTATTTTCAAGTCTCGTTAAAAAGTACATAATCTTCATTGATATGTGTTGCAGCTGATATACTGACCCACACTGGGAAGAATCATGACATATAAATGAACTAGATATTATTAAATATGTTTTTTCAGCTCTGGTCTTCACTTGACTGCCATAGATCTATGATGTTGACACAAACTGACAGTTTTCTCTGCTCTGATTTTAAGTGAATATTTATCAAAGCCTCAGTATTCTAGGTTGATTTTATTCTCACTCAGTTACTGAACTTAAAAGGGAGCAAACGCATTGCAAACGCAGCTCTTAAGCTAATGTTAAATCATAATCTCACTCACAGTTACAACATGCTGATACAGCAGAAATACAATATGTTCAATAACTAAAGGTAGCCTACTGCTAAGAGGAGGTGGCTCTGCTGCACCAAAATGTTTCCATCACTGATTTGTCCACAGAGACACAGTACAGTCTTACATAGAAACAAATCCCATTTAGTCCATCATAACATTTCCAATTTTTTTTTGTTCAGCTACACCTGCTGTATTTCTTCTTTAGAGTCCTCAATCAATGAATATTGAAACTAAAACCCCAGTAGCATGTATCAAGTAAAGGTAAAAACTGGTCTGAGTTCATAAACAACCTACAAAACCACTTTGTTTGACACCAGAACATTTCACTGAGAGAGAAGCATAAATCACATATCATTTCTTCAGTTCTTCAAAAATCAATGGAATATAATAATACTATTTATAATTTTCTATCTAATGTTTTTTAAATAATTTTTTATTTCCAGGTGTGGAAACCTCCTGTGATGGCCGACAAGATGGAGCTCAGTGTTATGGAGCTTTGGGAGGAACTGTGGTCCTCCGGCTGATGGACAGCGCCTCAGAAATATTTAGATACCACTGGTCAACCAAAACAACACGAATACTCTATGGGAGAAAGAATCTGATTGTGTCTAATGAGATAGAAAACAGATCATCATTTACTCCCAGTGATGGAACATTTAGGATCAATAACCTGAGCTGGAATGATGATGGTGTATATAAACTTACAATCTATGATTCAAATGGAATGATATCAGAGCAGCGGACTCTACATTTGTCTATTCAAGGTAAATAACTTTGTTTACCAACTGAGGAATTTAGTAACATTGATAGACATACATGTCATATTCTATTGCTAAACTAAACATGTCTATGTCTTATGCAAAATGTAAATGTAAAATGTACTTAAAGTATTAATTTCAACATCTTTGCAGTCTTTTGTCTCGTTCCATCTTTGTCACTGCATCTTATATTTTATCGAATATTTATTGTATCGCATATTCATGTGAAATATGAATCTGAAAAGTAATCACTGAGGAATAAATGGAGTAGTAAAAACTGCAATATTTTGTTCCTGAAATGTAGTATGAGTACAGTAGAACGTAAGAAAAAACTCAAGTACAAGCTGTGTTGCAAACTGTGGTCTGGCAGAGAAACAGCTGCAGCAAATGTCTCTTTGTCATTATCCTGACAACTTATGTTTGAAACTTTCCAGGTGAGGAAACCTCCTGTGATGGCAGACAGGATGGAGCTCAGTGTTATGGAGCTTTGGGAGGAACTGTGGTCCTCCGGCTGATGGACAGCGCCTCAGAAATATTTAGATACCACTGGTCAACCAAAACAACACGAATACTCTATGGGAGAAAGGATCTGATTGTGTCTAATGAGATAGAAAACAGATCATCATTTACTCCCAGTGATGGAACATTTAGGATCAATAACCTGAGCTGGAGTGATGAAGGAGAATATACTCTTGAAATCTACGATTCAGATGGACGAATCACAGAGCAGCGGACTCTACAGTTGACCATTCAAGGTAAATAAGTTCTTGTACCTTCAGGTGAAGTGATATTAATACATGTACCTGTCATATTTTGTTGCTAAACTACTGTATATTTCATATTCTACACATATCTGTATCTTCATATCTGGCCTGCTGTGGTGGAACATGTGCTCAGATCTTTTACTGAAGTAAAAGTCACATACCACATTATAGAAAAACAAGTAAAAGTCATGCACTCAAAATCTTTTTTATGCAATGGTACTAAGGTATTAGCATCAAAATATGCGTAAATTACTTAAAGCAAAAGTACATATCTTACACTGTGTGATTATCATTGCAGCTGGTAAAGGTGGAGTTAATTTAATGACTTCAAATATTGCTCAGCTTGTGAATATCCCAACTTATGTTTGAAACTTTCCAGGTGTGGAAACCTCCTGTGATGGCAGACAGGATGGAGCTCAGTGTTATGGAGCTTTGGGAGGAACTGTGGTCCTCCGGCTGATGGACAGCGCCTCAGAAATATTTAGCTACCAATGGTCAAACAAAACAACAGTAATACTCAGTGGGAGAGAGAATCTGATTGTGTCTAATGAGATAGAAAACAGATCATCATTTACTCCCAGTGATGGAACATTTAGGATCAATAACCTGAGCTGGAGTGATGAAGGAGAATATACTCTTATAACCTTTGATTCAGAAGGGCGGAGATCAGTACAGCGGACTCTACTGTTGACAATTCAAGGATAATAGCTTTTTTAACCACTGAGAAACTGAGTATTACTGATAGACATTCATGTCATATTCTACTGCTCAACTACATGTGTCTCATATTCAACATATATCTGTATCTATGTCTGGCCTGTTCTGCAATGTAATTTCCCAACAATGTGTTGAAAATAAAAAGATGTCACACTGTGCACATGTACATATTGTGTAAAGATCTTGTGGGAGATGCTGTGTTTATGGTTTATACACTGTATGAAGACACTTTGTTTCACTTCTTTTTTTAGTGTAATGACAGAAATTCCTGGTCGTGTGTGGTTAAATGTAACATCTAATTATAAAACACAGAACTTCAGAAACCACCTCCAGACTTGTGTTAATTTTTTTGTCATCAGCATATTGTTAAGGCTTTCAGGCCATCTAGTCAAACTGCTCTCAACATAAATGAGGAAGTGACCAGTTGGCCACAGTGATCTGCCTCTTTTCTCCTGCTGATCACTAAGAGAAGACATTTCAGGCTGCTCAGTTAGTGTGTGCATGTTTGCTGTTAAATAAAGTAGAAACTTATGTGTGTAAGCTGCTGACTGGGTCAACAGAGTCTGAGGAGACATGGAAGCTGTGATC